>NC_069510.1:65818488-66118488 GCF_027579735.1 Bombina bombina
AACCCTGAATTTTTCGCCGCTAATCTAGCTAATTGCAAAGCGGCATCTAAAATAAAAGAATTGGCCAACTTGAGTGCGTGAACTCTGTCCATAACCTCCTCATACGGAGTCTCTCTACTGAGCGACTTTTCTAGTTACTCGAACCAGAACCACGCTGCTGTAGTGACAGGAACAATGCACGAAATGGGTTGCAGGAGGTAACCTTGCTGTACAAAAATCTTTTTAAGCAAACCCTCCAATTTTTTATCCATAGGATCTTTGAAAGCACCATTATCCTCGATAGGGATAGTAGTGTGCTTGTTTAGAGTAGAAACTGCCCCCTCGACCTTAGGGACTGTCTGCCATAAGTCCTTTCTGGGGTCGACCATAGGAAATAATTTCTTAAATATAAAGGTATGCCGGGCTTCTCCCACTCCTTATTCACTATGTCCGCCACCCGCTTGGGTATAGGGAAAGCGTCGGGGTGCACCGGAACCTCTAGGAACTTGTCCATCTTGCATAATTTTTCTGGAATTACCAGGTTGTCACAATCATCCAGAGTAGATAACACCTCCTTAAGCAGTGTGCGGAGATGCTCTAATTTAAATTTAAATGTCACAACATCAGGTTCAGCCTGTTGAGAAATTCTACCTGAATCTGAAATTTCCCCATCTGACAAAACCTCCCTCATGGCCCCTTCAGATTGGTGTGAGGGTATGACAGAGCAATTATCATCAGCGCCCTCCTGCTCTTCAGTGTTTAAAACAGAGCAATCGCGCTTTCTCTGATATGCAGGCATTTTGGAGTTATCCATTACAGCCGTCAATTGTTGCATAGTAATAAGCATTGGCGCGCTAGAAGTACTAGGGGCCTCCTGCGTGGGCAAAACTGGTATAGACACAGAAGGAGATGATGTAGAACTATGTCTACTCCCTTCATCTGATGAATCATCTTGGGCAACTTTATTATCTGTGGCAGTACTGTCCTTACTTTGTTTGGACGCTATGGCACAATTATCACACAATTTTGAAGGGGGAGACACATTGACTTTCATACATATAGAACATAGCTTATCTGAAGGTGCAGACATGTTAAACAGGCTTAAACTTGTCAATAAAGTACAAAAAACGTTTTAAAACAAAAACGTTACTGTCTCTTTAAATTTTAAACAGTGCACACTTTATTACTGAATATGCGAAAAAAAGCCGGTTACAGTTTTAACCCCTCTACAGTCCCAGCTAAAGCCTTTGCTTGCGACTTTACCAAACCCAGGGGGGAATACGATACCAAATGAAGCCTTCTAGGAACTTTTCAAACTACTTTAGGATCCTCACACATGCATCTGCATGTCTTGCTCTCAAAAGTAACTGCGCAGTAATGGCGCGAAAATGAGGCTCAGCCTACAACTGGGAAGGCCCTTCCTGACTGGAAAGGTGTCTAACACAGTGCCTGACGTTAAAAAACGTTCCCCAAGCTTATAAGTGTGAATTACAAGCATAAACATGTATAAAATGCCCAAATAAAGCAATCTATTTTGCCCATAAAAGTGTCTACCAGTTTTATAGCCCATATTAAGCCCTTTATTCTGTTTGAGACTAAGAAAATGGCTTACCGGTCCCCATGAGGGGAAATGACAGCCTTCCAGCATTACAGTCTTGTTAGAAATATGGCTAGTCATACCTTAAGCAGAAAAGTCTGCTAACTGTTTCCCCCAACTGAAGTTACTTCATCTCAACAGTCCTATGTGGAAACAGCAAACTATTTTAGTTACTGTCTGCTAAAATCATCTTCCTCTCACAAACAGAACTCTTCATCTTTTTCTTTTTCAGAGTAAATAGTACATACCAGCACTATTTTAAAATAACAAACTCTTGATAGTAGAATAAAAAACTACAACTAAAACACCACATACTCTTAACCATCTCCGTGGAGATGTTGCCTGTGCAACGGCAAAGAGAATGACTGGGGTGGGCGGAGCCTAGGAGGGACTATATGGACAGCTTTGCTGGGACTCTTTGCCATTTCCTGTTGGGGAAGAGATATTCCCACAAGTAAGGATGACGCCGTGGACCGGACACACCAATGTTGGAGAAAACAGGGGCCTTTCATTCATTAAAATTTACATTGAAGTGTTTTTTTACTTACTTTTTTCTTTAGGAAAACCAGATCGGCGATTCTCTGCCCGCTTCTCATGCTGTACTTAGCATATTGATGCCGAAACCGGCTTCCTCAAATTGTTGCGTGGCCTCAGGAGCTGGATGCTCTGGGGTGCACGCCATGATTGGAGGAAGCTGGTTTCGTCATTGCGGTGCTAAGTACAGAGGAGCTGTGGGTCTGGGTTTCCTGAAAAAAGGTAAGTATTTAAAAAAAAAAAAAAAAAAATGCTTCAATTTAAAGTTTCATCATTCAGATAGGGCATGTAATTTTAAACAACTTTATAATTTACTTTTATCATCAAATTTGCTTTGCACTCTAATTGTTCTTAGTTGAAATCTAAACCTAGGTAGGTTCATATGCTAATTTCTAAGCCCTTGAAGGCCGCCTTTTATCTGAATACATGAGTTTTTCACAGCTAGAGGGCGTTGGTTCATGTGTTTCATATAGATAACATTGTGCTCACGCACGTGAAGTTATTTAAGAGTCAGCATTAATTGCCTGAAATGCAAGTCTGTCAAAAGTTAAGATAAGGAGGCAGTCTGCAGAGGCTTAGATACAAGGTAATCCTAGGTAAAAAGTATATTAATATAACAGTGTTGGTTATGCAAAACTGGGGAATAGTAAATAAAGGAATTATCTATTTTTAGACAAAACATTTTTGGTGTTTACTGTCCCTTTAATGAATGAAAGTGCCCCTGTTTTTAATAGTACTTTTAAAAACCGGACACTCATTCATTCAACTTTACATTCACTTTAAGGGGAGGGAAGGAGATCAGAGCAGACTGCTCACTCACCACTTTCAGACTAACATGCAGGTGAAGTTTGCATTTCCCATGCTAAATATCTAGCGACAGTGCAATACTCAACCACTGACATTTTTAAAAAAAATATGCACTGTTAGCCAACAAAGCACCTGTCATGGGCGGCACCTCCCTTCCTCCCACTTCAGTCAGTGGCGCAGGCAGCGATGGCGGATTAGAACGTGAAGCAGCTTGTCTGGCAACAAGTAACTATGCTTGCTGCTGCTTTTTGCCTCCACTGCCTGACCTGCCGCCTGTCACTTTTCCGCACAGGAGATTGAGGACTATAGGAAAATCTGGGATATACGAGAGGGTTGGCAACACTATTTGCATCTCTAAATTGAATGCCTTTCTAGGCCAGATTACTAACAAATTTTAGATTACAGGATACATGGGCAATCATTTTTAATAGTTCTTTTATGAGAATAGTTTATTTTTTAATCATTGAAATGCACATGAAACTTTTCTTTCAGGATTTAGATAGAATACAATTTAATTTAAAATAAATTTTTATTGAGGTTTTTCTTGTTACACAAAAGTAAATCCGGTACAAAACTCTGAAAAAGTTATACAGTGTAACGGTGATATTAACAGATTAAAGCTCATCCATAAAAAAAATCAACAAGTAATGAGAGAACAAAACACAAAGAAGAAAAAAACAAACTCGAGCTATAAGGAGTGACAATGCAACACACTCAATCAGCAGTATCCACAGAATTCTGCCAGGAACCAATTCGTAGGTAGCCTCCTGATGCATATAGAATTAGAATACTTGGGTTCCTTACA
Source organism: Bombina bombina (assembly GCF_027579735.1). Lineage (NCBI taxonomy): Eukaryota > Metazoa > Chordata > Amphibia > Anura > Bombinatoridae > Bombina > Bombina bombina. The sequence goes on from NC_069510.1 coordinate 65,822,211, forward strand.
ATCTATTGCCAAAATCAGTTTTATCTCCTTATCACTCTAGTCAAGATATGAAATAAAAGGATAGAGAGAGAATAGTTATAGTAAGAAAGAGTTGGGGAGGGGGGAGCGGGGTAGGACTTATACATAGCATCTCCTCCACACCTTATGTGGTTTAATTTTTCTAACTGGGCCCAGATAACCCTGCAATGCATATTTAGGCGAGTCGGTATGTGGTGACCCCATTACGTATTATCTATTCTGGTTTTTGGTGTATGATGCATAATCCAGTAGTACCATACTTTTTGAAAAGTTTCTTGGGTATCTAGTAGAGTAGCTGCCTGAGCTGACATATTATAGTAGTGCCTAATCTTGCCTATAACTTCCTCCCAGGTTGGAGCTTTCTCTTTCCAGTAGCGAGCAATGCACACCCTAGTGGCTGTGCAGGAAATCTTAATAAATTGATTTATGTGTTTATTAAATTCTTTAGATCTAGTATGTAATAAAGCTTGCTCCATTGAGAGTGTAATGTGGCATTCCAGGAGGGAGCTTAGAAAGTGTGATAGTTTGTTCCAAGTTCTACGTGAATGAGGGCAATCCCACCACGTGTTTGTGAGAGCCCTCTACTTCACAGCCTCTATAGCAGAGTTTGGAACCTTGTTTTGTGGAGTGTGATGTAATTACCGGGGTGAGATACCAGCGAAAGTTAGTTTTAATAGTTTTCGAGCATGTCTGCTCCCAGCAATCCCCGTCCCGCACTATACAATATTGCATTCCAGGTAGTACTTCAAATTCTTTATCAAGGTCTGTTTCCCATCTAATCTGTAAAGGGGTTTTGGAGAGTCCTATGGCCTCCTGGATTGCTTGGTAAATTCAAGTAATTGCTTTCTTTGGTCTTACTGGCGAACTACATATGGATTCTAAAGTGGTAGGAGTATGGCTCATGCCCTCAGGTGTTAGGTGATGTATAATAGAGGAGATTTGTAGATAAAAGAACCAGTGTAGTTTGGAGGGATGGAGTTTTTCTTGTAACTGTAAGTGATCATTTTACCTCTCTCCAGTAGATCCGCTATCCTGTACAGCCCCCTGTTTTCCCACTTTTTAATGATTGGAATGTGTTCTGATTTAACTATGCATCCTATTGGTGTTTTAACAGACTTGTGTGATAGGAGATTAAGGGTAGTTGTAAGTTTGGACCACTGTCTAATCATAAAATCTGAAATTGGGAAAGTGATACGGTTTCTACTAAGGCAACTTTTCGGGTCCCATAGCACCCTCGTTCCTGGCTCAATTTCTATGTCTGCCTCTATCTTTGTCCAAAAGATCCCCTCCTCAGGTTCATTTAGGAGGGCTGTTTGTGATAACCTGGCCGCTTGATAGTAATGTTTAAAATTTGGGGCCCCGATACCTCCCAATTTTCTATGTCTATTGAGTATGTTGGTTGAAATTCTAGCTTTTATTACCTCTTATGAAATTGTTAGTGTGTTTTTGAAGTTCGTCTAGATCTTGTTTTGATATGATTATAGGTAGTGCGGAACAGATATAAAATCTGCGGGAGCACTGTCATTTTGACTGCAGACAATCTACCATACCAGGAGAATCTTAATTTACTCCAATTTCTTAGGTCCGGACTAATAGATTTATATAATGGGGGGAAGTTTGCTTGATATAATTCAGCCGAGTTTTTGGTTAGATTAATCCCTAAGTATCGAATATACTGTTTAGTCCATTTAAGTTTGAAATGTAAGTCTATTAGCTTTTTGGTGAGCTTAGGGAGAGCTATAGGCATTGCCTTGCATTTCTCTAGATTGACCTTGTATCCGGAAATTTGGAGAATAAGTCGATAGCGTTCTAAAGATTTGGGAGTGAGATCAACGGCTTGGATAAAAACAGTAGGATGTCGTCCGCAGAGTGAGCTTATACTTCCTCTGTTTGATCATTATACCCGATATGTCTGGGGAGTTTCTAATGCGCTGGGCCAGGGGTTCTATACATAATGCGAACAGTAAGGGGGAAAGAGGGCACCCTTGTCTGGTACCATTAAGAACAGCGAATTTATCAGATTGGTGACCCATGGCCCTGACTTGCGCGGTGGGAGTGGAGTATAGTCTCTTGATTGCGTCTTGAAATGGGCCTCTGATCCCTACCTTCTCCAGCACTGCTAGCATAAAGTCCCAATCAACACTATCAAACGCCTTCTCTGCGTCCAATGACAGCAACAGAGAAGGCACTTTTGTTTCCTGGGCATAATCTATTAGGGCAATCATTTTTCTAATATCTGGGGCTTCTCTATTCTTAATGAAACCTACCTGATCGGCGTGAATTAACTAAGGGAGAATGTGTTTAAGGCGATTTGCTAAGATCTTTGTGAAGATTTTTAAATCCTGATTTATCAGGGAAATTGGTCTGTAGTTGTGGCAAAACGTTTTATCTTTATCTGGTTTGGGGATTACAATAATTTTCGCATCTAGGAGTTCAGAGGGGATAGCATGGCCCTGAACAATATTATTACTAAATTTAACTAAATGGGAGATAAGAGATGTTTTAAATACTTTGTAGTAGTCGCCTGGGAAGCCATCCGGGCCAGCTGCTTTCCCGGGTTTTAAATCTTGTAAAACTGTAAGTACCTCTTGGGTTGTGATGTCTGCATTTAGGGTGTCTAAATCTTGTTGGGTGATTGACTGTAATTTAGCCCCCTCTAGGAAATTGTCTAGTAGATTTTGGGTTTGTGGAGATTTGTTAACTTTTTGCCCGTCGTATAGCGATCCATAATATCCTGCAAATGTGCTAACTATATCAATTGGATTTGAGGTTAGTTCTCCCCCTGGTTTGTGAAGTGTGGGAATGGTGATGTCTCTGGTTTTGTTTCTAATTTTGTTGGCAAGGAACTTGTCCGGCCTGTTTGCGTAGACAAAGTATTTAGATTGCAACCTTAACCCTGATCTAATCGAGTGGTCATTGAGTATTTTATCTAGGGCCTGTCTCTTACTTAGTAATATTTTATATAAATTTATGCCGCCTCTCCAGGCCTGCTATTTCCTTCTGTAGTGTGGTGACTGTTGCTTTAGCTTTACGTTTGTGTTGTGATTTAAGTTGGATTAAAAGTCCTCGTAGAACCGTTTTATGAGCCGCCCATACCAGGATGGGGTTATCTACTGAGTTAGAGTTAATATTCCAGTATTCTGCCAAATGCTTTAGTATAGTCTCTTTCTGTATTGGGTCTTTCAGAATAGTGGGATCGTATGTCCAGTTCTTCATAGAACTGGGTGGGAGAAGCCCTTCTACTTTGATATCATGGCATGGTCCGACCATACACATGGAGAAATGGAGGAGATAAGGTTTGTCAGCATTATTTGGCTCAAAAAGATATAATCCAACCTAAAGTATTTGCGGTGTGCCGAGGAAAAAAAAGGTGTTATCTGAGGTTTCCCCGTGTAGGGCCTTCCAGGTATCTAATAAGTTGTGTCCCTCCAGAGTGTTTAATATTTAGCTTTGCCTACATGTCTGTTGTGTCGGTAGGATTGTTGCGCTTGTATGTTGAAATCTTTCTTATATAAGGTTACATTAAAGTCCCCAGCAAGGAATATTCTAGTTGCATTCCAGCTGGATAGAAGTGATGACAGCCCAATGAAAAATTGTTCCTGCCGTTAATTTGGGGCATAAATGTTACAGAAGATCACTTCTACCTAATTAAGTATGCCTCTTATTATTAGGTATCTGCCTTCTTTATCGGATATGGTGTTGGTCGGGTTAAAATTTAATGAGTGTAGTAGGATAGACACACCTTTTTTTTTTTTTTCCTATCCGCGGTGGAATGGAAATGTAACAGGAATTGTCGGTCCCAGTATTTTGGGACCTGGCCAGATGAGAAGTGGGTCTCCTGCATAAAGATTACATTAGCCCCTATATGTCTGTATTGGGCTAGAGCTTTTCTCCTTTTAATATCTGAGTTGAGGCCTCTCACGTTGTGAGAGACTAGGGTAATGTTAGAGGTAGCCATGTGTAAATTTAAAGCTCATAGTGTGTCTTTGTATGACTTATAAACCTTTAGGCCTTGTGTGCAAAATATGCATCTTACCCCAACTTATGGTTCTACCTGTCCTGATGTAGTTACTCGACCTTTGTCCGTGTAGAGAAGACTTCTGCAGTCCTTGAGGGGAAGGGGGAACAGAAGAGGTGAAAGAGTAGAAAGACTGAAAGAGTCAGGTTAATTTCAATGAATAACACCATACATGATCCATTACGTTAAACCTGAACTAGAAAATCTATAGGATTGTCTATCTGAGATATCCTGTTTAATTCTAGGGGGGAATAGGAACTAGGGAGGAGTCATCTATCATCCTTTGTAATAAATCTTTGGGGGATGTGCTGTCTTACTTTATCGCTTTGGTAACTTCGAGGAGAACTAATAACTTCTCTGTACTTTTAAACTTCCAGATCGATGTTCATATCGAAAAAACTAACTCGCTAAGCCTAAGTGAAATAGTAACTATATAAGGATTAAACTAAACTGACCATTACATGGCTTCAAAACATAGAACCCACTTCAAAACAATCTCGTGGGTATTAAATTACATAACCCTCTCTTGTAGCATCCCTCTTGCCTTTGTGACCTGTAAAAGAATAAAGAAAATTATCTGAACTCTGCATGTAAAGTCCTTCATCTGTTTTTATGTCAGTCTTGCGGGGCTTTTGACCATTGAGACTTCTGGGATTTCAAGGGTATTCTTGATTGCTGAGGCGGCTCTGTCTGCGAGGGTTCTGGGATGGTCGGGGTTTCAAGGCCGAGGGCTTCGCAGATATCAGGGATCCCTACTGCATCTCTGATTGTAAGGGTTTTATTGTCCTTAGTGATGTATAGGGCGAACGGAAAGCCCCATCTGTATTGGATTTGTTTTTTTCTTAGGAGGGTAGTTAAGGGCCGTAGGGAACCTCTCCTTTGCAGTGTTCTAGTACTCAGGTCCTGATAGAAATGGATGACATTGCCTCTAAACTTGAATGTCGGCTGTTTGACGGCTTCTCTGAGGATTTTGTCTTTCTCTGGATATCTTAAAACCGCCACAATTACATCTCTAGAAGGAAGGTCAGGTTTGGGTCTGGGCTTTAAGGCTCTGTGGGCTCTTTCTATCTCTGTGGAGGGGTCTGTCCCAGTAATTGCGCAGAACAGTTGGTGAAGCTAGGAGGGGAGGTCCTCATTTTTGATAGATTCTGGGATGCCCTTTAGCCTGATATTACTTCTCCATATCCTTAATCTTGTCTAGTAAATCCTCAATCACTTTCTGCTGTTGTGAGACCTGTTGGACCGCCATCTCTACATCCTCGACTAGATTGTCCCCATTGTTTTCCAAGGTTTCCACTCTGGAGCCAAGATCAGAGATCTTTTTTAATATCACTAAGGCTTTCACTCATAAATGTGTGCATAGTGTCCATTTTGGCCCATAATTTGTCAAAGCTGGTTGTTATGTCTTGTTTGGAGACGAGCAGGCATAAATCCGCTCTAGTTAATGGTGTATCATCCCTTATGTGGCTAGGGGAAGCTTGAGTAGATGATCTGTCCTCCGCCATGTCTTTGTTCGTCTCTTGGGAAATGTCCCCTTGTGCTGGCCTAAAGTAGGAAGTGACAGGTGTGGTCTTTGATTTCTCCAGCTTGCTTAGTCTCTTAGAGGCCATTCCAGCTTCCTCTCACCTGAGTGTGTGAGGGTATTGTAAATCTTAATCCCTTCTTGGCTAGGGTGTTCTGTTTCTGTAACCCCTTTTCACCTAATCTAGATTGCTGTAGAAAAAAAATAATCTTTCAGGCCGCAGTCTAACTTTTGGCCACAAGATGGCAGACTTGTTGCATAAATGCTTAGAGTTTATATGTGGAAAAAAAAGAAGCAAGGTTTCAGCAGTTAAGCCAAATATAATGTAGGCCCAGATCTTAGCCTCCTCATATAGAGATTGGTTATCTTCCCCAACTGATTTATAAATGAAAGTCCCAAAAGAGTGGTTTGCTTAGGGTCTCACATCTGGTCTCAGCTTGTTTTTAATGAGGGGGCCGATAGATCCCTTGTCACTGGGGCAAACCCTCCATTTACAGATTTAGAGAACCTTACTTATACTAGCCACATGGTTGGCTTATATCCTCAGTGTCTGTATATAATAAGCTGTGGTGAAGGATTAACTGTCATCCTGAAGTTTTGTTGATAAACACTGTGGGCCTTTGAATATCCGGTCGGTATTTGGGCTATTTTTAACTGATCGGGACAGCCCTCTCTTTTAGTTATATGCCCCACGTGTGCCTGGTATTAGATATGTTTTGCCCCTGTAGTGTGCTGGTGCGTTGCGGTATTCCGCACTCTACTCACTGTGTGAGGTTCAGTGTCTGTCGTGGGCTGTGCGACCTTGCGGGGATCCGGGATAGATGTAACAGCAGAGTTGGCGGGTGTTCAGCGTTTGCTCTGCTGCTTAGTCTCACCCTCTGTATGGCTGCTTTCTTGCCGGGGGGGAGAGGGGAGGAAAAAGATGGCGGCTCCTCAGGCACAAACTCCTCTGTGTCGCTGCCTCTAACTGCTGGCACCATTACCAGCTCTGTGGGATCCGGAGTTGATGGGGCGCTTTGATATCCCCCAAAGAGTGCTCGAACATGAGTATTTTAGCCTCCAGCCCTATCCCATACACGGAGCTATAACTGAAAACCTCCATCTTGGAGCTCCGCTAGGCTCCGCCCCCAGAATACAATTTAAAACATTCCAATTTACTTCTATTTAATTTGCTTCATTCTTCAGATAGCCTTTTTTGAAGAAACAGCAATGCACGTGGGTGAGCCAATCACAAGAGGTATCTGTGTAGCCACCAATCAGCAGCTATTGAGCCTATTTAGATATGTTTTTGACAAAGGATGTGACGAGACCAATCTCGCCACTGTGCATTGGAGGAGCCTGGTTGCCCGCCTGCTGCCTTTAGACTATGGCCCCATGTTGAAATGCTTACTTTTCCCCTGCAAAGACACAAAAGCCGGGTCATTCAGTACTTGCCCTATTTGAACAGTGATACCCCAGATAGCTATGCCACGTAGCCCATTTGTATAACAAAAGACTTTGGCTCCATGGCAATTGAACTGTATTTCTCTGTCTGATAATTACATCACCCATTGTGTAAGGTAACTGCATCAACCATTGTGTAAGGTAATTGTATCACAGGCAGAGGGGAGGATTTTGTGTGAGTGTCAGAGTATTGTATGTGTTTGTTGGTGGTTTTACAAAACCCTGTGGGTGGTACTAATGTGTAAAAATGTGTATTTAAGAAAAATAAACTCACAGCTCTTGCTGATTCCTGTTTTACCCTCAAGATGGAGCTTGGTCTCATGTTTTGGGGGAATTGCGACTTTGGATTATTCTTTTGCCTGTTCCAGGAGAGAAGGATTTAGTGTATTTTCCCCATTCTGTGTATTAACTGGGTTGTGGGTTCGTGTGTTGCTATTCCCGTATTAAGGGCATCTTTCATCTGGTATTAACCCTCGATATCCGAGCTATACCGTAACAAAGGATATCAAGAGAATGAAGGAAAATAGATAATAGAAGTAAATTAAAATTGCATGAGCTTACAAAATCATGAAAGAAGTTTTCATGTCCCTTTAACACAATAAGGCAGCTTATCAATTCCTTGTTAGACAATTGAAATTACATTTACTTCCAAGTTTAGTTTCTGTTAAAACAGAATCTGTCCACTAGGTGGAGCACTTGGCTGCATATCTAAAGCTATGCTATACGGAGGTTTTCTACATAAAAGGGATAATAAACTTATTTTTCATTTCATGATTCAGATAGGGCAGCAATTTTTTAATTTACTCCTATTTTCAATTTTTCTTCGTTCTCTTGCTATCTATTTAAAAAGCAGGAATGTAAAGCTTAGGAGCAGGGTCATTTTTGGTTCAGAACCTGGGTTACACTTGCTTATTAGTGGCTAAATGTAGCCACCAAATAAGCAAGCACTATCCAGTGTGCTTTGTAAATAGATAGCAAGAGAACAAAGAAAAATTAATAGGAGTAAATTAGAAAGTTGCTTAAAATTGCCTGCTCTATCTGAACAGACATTAATATATTTTTCCAACACATTTTTCTTTATATTGTTCCCTATATAGGAAGGCTGGTGCTCCCATAATGCAGCCCTGGTAGTTGCCTTAGGGGGTCCCTGCTGATTTGCAGGAAGGCTGGTGCTCCCATAATGCAGCCCTGGTAGTTGCCTTAGGGGGTCCCTGCTGATTTGCAGGAAGGCTGGTGCTCCCATAATGCAGCCCTGGTAGTTGCCTTAGGGGGTCCCTGCTGATTTGCAGGAAGGCTGGTGCTCCCATAATGCAGCCCTGGTAGTTGTCTTAGGGGGGGTCCCTGCTGAGTTGCAGGGTATAGAACATTTTGCTTTTGGATGAACACTGAAGGTTTAGTGCAGTAACAAATCTATATTTGAACAATAAACCTGATAGTGCAAGCTCACATCTAAACCGTTCATCAAGAAGCAGTAAGGTAGAAAACATGAGCAAACATTGTTTTCTGCACTGTGCAAATAAGATCACTTAAACCATTGACTATATCTGCCCTTACAACACACTGGTACCTACTATTCTATAGAACTAGGTTTGATTTGCTTATCAAAGTGCTTAAAGGGATAGTCTAGTCAAAATGAAACTTTAAAATTACATGCCCTATTTAAATCATGAAAGTTTTTTTTTTTTCTTTACTGTCCCTTTAAATAACTTTGCAATTTTGCTTTGTTCACTTGGTATTCTTAGTTGAAAGCTAAATCTTGGAGGTTCATGTGCTAATTTCTTAGACCTTGAAGACTGCCTCTAATTTGAAAGCATTTTGACTGTTTTTCATCACTAGAGGGCGTTAGTTCATTTGTTTCATAAAGATAACATTGAGCTCAGGCACGTGAAACTCCTAGGAGCCAGCACTGATTGGCTAAAAATGCAAGTCTGTCAAAACTGAAATAAGGGGGCATTTTGCAGAGGCATAGATACAAGGCAATCACAGAGGTAAAAAGTATATTATTATAACTGTTGGTTATGCAAAATTGGGGAATGGGTAATAAAGGGATTATCTACCATTTTAAAACGACAAATTCTGGTGTTTGCTGTCCCTTTAATGATTCAGATAGACGAGAAAGGAGAAATGGGGGCGCTTCATAGGGTGAGTATGTTAGGACAAGTGAAGTGCTGCAAGAAACAGACAAATGGCAACTTACGTGTTTGCAGGCACCACCAGTGGTGCGTGAGAGGCGAGCTGGGGCACACCGTTCCCCCCAGCGAGACAAACCCTGGTTATTTCAGGAAGCTTGAGTGGAAACAGATCCCCAACACAGCATCAACACAGATCTGTAGAAAGGATTCCTGCAGGGTGGGTGTCAGCTCAATTAGCTGAATGTGCAAACAGTTTAGCCAGACAGGCTGGAAGGCAGTGCAAAAGAGCACTCAGGTTGCCAATTAGCAATAAAAGGTGATAAAAAGTGCTGCTGAGACTGTACATAAAGTATACAATAAAATGATAGTTCCAGTTAAAAGGGGTTTATTTAAAAGCAATGCGTTTCTCAGTGAATATACCACTTTCATCAGGCTATTCAGATAGAGCAGGCAATTTAAGCAACTTTCTAATTTACTCATATCAATTATTCTTTGTTCTCTTGGTATCTTTATTTGTAAAAGCAAGAATGTAAGCTTAGGAGCCGGCCCATTTTAGGTTCAGACCTGCGTAGTGCTTGCTGATTGATGGCTACATTAAGACACTAATCAGCAAGCGCTACCCAGGTGCTGAACCAAAAATGGGCCGGCTCCTAAGCTAACATTCTTGCTTTTTCAAATAGAGAACTAAGAAAATTTGATATTAAGTGTAAATTAGAAAGTTGCTTAAAGGGACAGTCAACACCAGAATTTGTTGTTTAAAAAGAAATATAACCCCTTTATTACCCATTCCCCATCTTTGCATAACCAACACTGTTATAGAAATACCCATTTTACCTCTGATTACCTTGTATCTAAGCCTCTGCAAACTGCCTCCTTATTTCAGTTTTTTTGACAGACTTGCATTTTAGCCAATCAGTGCTCACTCCAGGGTAACTTCACGTGCATGAGCTCAATGTTATCTATATGAAACACATTAACTAATGCCCTCTAGTGGTCAAAATGCATTCAGATTAGAAGCAGTCTTCAAGGTCTAAGAAATTAGAATATGTACCTCCTAGAATTAGCTTTCAACTAAGAATACGAAAAGAACAAAGCAAAATTGGTGATAAAAGTACATTTGAAAGTTGTTTAAAATTACATTCCCTAGTTAAATCCTGAGTTTTTTTGGACTTGACTGCCCCTTTAAAATTGCATGCTCTATCTGAGTTTAATTTTGACTAGACTATCCCTTTAACTGTCTGATGGAAGAAATGATAGATATTTAGCATCATAGATGATCACTTTGTGCTGTAAAAGAGGGGTGGCACCTCAGATTACACAACCAAATGTATACACAGGCACGGAGCTTTGTTTAGAACTTATTTGTACAGCCTGACTTGCTGAATGGACTTCTTTTGAACAGTGCTTATATCAAGTTGATAGTGTTAGCCCATGGGTTGTGATAGGTTGTCAGGAATTTGCTCAAATGTTTTATCTCTTCTCCCCTATAGTGGTCGGTCCTGTTACCTACCCACAAGATCCAGAAGATCAAGTTGCCTTTAATAAAATCACTGCACCTTGTGTAGCCAATCTGTGCACAAGACCCTGCATGGGCAGAAGTAAACCTTGGCAGACAACTGGATCTCAGTCTGCACCTCATCTAGACTGGAGTGGTACTGACCCAGGACCAGCCCCCCCCCCTAATTCTGATCACACATTGTCTAAATCTTGCTTCAGCTCACCCAACACTCTGTCCCAGCTATTTAACTACTGTGCCCCTTAAGGACCCCTATAAATTCCATATTGTGCCCCTTTTTGTTACAAGCATTTCATTCCTTAGATTGGATCTTTGTGTCAATACTTATTAATAAACATTTAATTATACCAATACACTGTTGGATTACTTTGGGTTTAGTTGTAAAATTCTAGCTATCAGATCATTACCTACACAATTTTGCTGGTGTTACTTTATGAGCAAGTCACTATGTAATGGGCTTTCAGTAGCAAATAGAATCTAGCTAACTGTTTCCCAATCATTTCCTATCCTGTTACATAGTGTAAAATGTCAAAACTTCATTTAAAGGGATGTTTAAGTCTAACAGATTTAAATCTGATAGAAAACAAGAAGAAAATGATCCGGTAAGAGTCCCAAGATGCCATAAAACGTAATCTTTATTTTCAAAAATTAAAATTCAACATACAGGAATAAGACCAGCAGACAGGTCTTATGCGTTTTGGCTGTGTGCCGTATTCATAGACGTACAGATTAGCATGTCTGCAACCTTTAAAAAAGAGGCTGCCAAGCAGCCATTGGGCAAGCAATTAGTTAGTTAATTATTTTAAAGTGTCAACACTCTTGTTTGAAACAATACTAATACAATTGGATAGACATGGTGATGTATGGAGGGCATTTACACATTTCTTTAAATGTAAGGGAACAGATGAATGAGGGAATAAACAAACTTTTAAATAAAAGTATAAATTAACATTTCAAAACATTAAGCCACAAAAGTGTCGACATAAATCCTTCAAAGGAAAATACCTAGTTTCCTCAAAATATTAAATTACAACTGGTGTTTTAAGATTGGCTATAAAACACAATTTATGCTTACCTGATAAATATATTTCTCTTGTGGTGTATCCAGTCCACGGATCATCCATTACTTGTGGGATATTCTCATTCCCAACAGGAAGTTGCAAGAGGACACCCACAGCAGAGCTGTTATATAGCTCCTCCCCTAACTGCCATATCCAGTCATTCGACCGAAAACATGCAGAGAAAGGAGAAACCATAGGATGCAGTGGTAACTGTAGTTTAAATGAAAAAAATGACCTGTCTTAAAATGACAGGGCGGGCCGTGGACTGGATACACCACAAGAGAAATAAATTTATCAGGTAAGCATAAATTGTGTTTTGTCTTGTAAGGTGTAGCCAGTCCACGGATCATCCATTACTTGTGGGATACCAATACCAAAGCTAAAGTACACGGATGAAGGGAGGGACAAGGCAGGTACTTAAATGGAAGGTACCACTGCCTGTAAAACCTTTCTCCCAAAAATAGCCTCCGAAGAAGCAAAAGTATCAAATTTGTAGAATTTTGAAAAAGTATGAAGCGAAGACCAAGTCGCCGCCTTGCAAATCTGTTCAACAGAAGCCTCATTTTTAAAGGCCCAAGTGGAAGCCACAGCTCTAGTAGAATGAGCTGTAATCCTTTCAGGAGGCTGCTGTCCAGCAGTCTCATAGGCTAAGCGGATTATACTTCTTAGCCAAAAAGAAAGAGGTTGCCGAAGCCTTTTGACCTCTCCTCTGTCCATAGTATACAACAAACAAAGCAGATGTTTGCAGAAAATCTTTAGTAGCTTGTAAGTAAAACTTTAAAGCACGAGCCACGTCCAGATTGTGTAATAGACGTTCCTTCTTTGAAGAAGGATTAGGACACAAGGATGGAACAATCTCTTGATTGATATTCTTGTTAGATACCACCTTAGGTAAAAACCCAGGTTTGGTACGCAGGACTACCTTATCCGAATGGAAAATCGGATAAGGAGAATCACATTGTAAGGCAGATAACTCGGAGACTCTACGAGCCGAGGAAATAGCTACCAAAAAAAGAACCTTCCAAGATAAGTTTATCTATGGAATGAAGAGGTTCAAAAGGAACTCCTTGAAGAACCTTAAGAACCAAGTTTAAGCTCCATGGCGGAGCAACCGGTTTAAACACAGGCTTGATTCTAACTAAAGCCTGACAAAAAGCCTGAACGTCTGGAACATCTGCCAGACGCTTGTGCAAAAGAATAGACCGGGCAGAAATCTGTCCCTTTAAGGAACTAGCTGACAATCCTTTTTCCAAACCTTCTTGGAGAAAGGATAATATCCTGGGAATCCTGACCTTACTCCATGAGTAACCCTTGGATTCACACCAATAAAGATATTTACGCCATATCTTATGATAAATTTTCCTGGTTACAGGCTTTCGTGCCTGTATTAAGGTATCAATGACTGACTCGGAGAAGCCACGCTTTGATAAAATCAAGCGTTCAATCTCCATGCAGTCAGTCTCAGAGAAATTAGATTTGGATGGTGGAAAGGACCCTGAAGAAGAAGGTCCTGTCTCAAAGGCAGAGTCCATGGTGATCTGCATACCAGGTCCTGCGTGGCCATGCAGGCGCTATTAAAATCACTGATGCTCCCTCCTGCTTGATCTTGGCAATCAGTCGAGGGAGCAGAGGAAACGGTGGAAACACATAAGCCAGGTTGAAGGACCAGGGCGTTGCTAGAGCATCTATCAGCGTCGCCTTGGGATCTCTGGACCTGGATCCGTAACAAGGAAGCTTGGCGTTCTGTCGAGACGCCATGAGATCCAGTTCTGGTTTGCCCCAACAATGAATCAATTGTGCAAACACCTCCGGATGGAGTTCCCACTCCCCCGGATGAAAAGTCTGTCAACTTAGAAAATCCGCCTCCCAGTTCTCTACACCTGGGATATTGATAGCTGATAGGTGGCAAGAGTGAATCTCTGCCCAATGAATTATCCTTGAGACTTCTAACATCGCTAAGGAACTTCTTGTTCCCCCTTGATGATTGATGTAAGCCACAGTCGTGATGTTGTCCGACTGAAATCTGATGTACCTCAGAGTTGCTAACTGAGGCCAAGCCTGAAGAGCATTGAATATCGCTCTGTTCCAGAATATTTATTGGAAGAAGTGTCTCCTCCTGAGTCCACGATCCCTGAGCCTTCAGGGAGTTCAAGACTGCACCCCAACCTAGAAGGCTGGCATCTGTTACAATTGTCCAATCTGGCCTGCGAAAGGTCATACCTTTGGACAGATGGACCCGAGATAGCCACCAGAGAAGAGAATCCCTGGTCTCTTGATCCAGATTTAGTTGAGGGGACAAATCTGTGTAATCCCCGTTCCACTGAGTGAGCATGCATAGTTGCAGCGGTCTGAGATGTAAGCGTGCAAACGGCACTATGTCCATTGCCGCTACCATTAAGCCGATTACTTCCATGCACTGAGCCACCGAAGGGCACGGAATGGAATGAAGAACACGGCAGGAATTTAGAAGCTTTGATAACCTGGACTCCGTCAGGTAAATTTTCATTTCTATAGAATCTATAAGAGTCCCTAGGAAGGAAACTCTCGTGAGTGGGGATAGAGAACTCTTTTCCTCGTTCACTTTCCACCCATGCGACCTCAGAAATGCCAGTACTATGAACGTATGAGACTTGGCAATTTGGAAGTTTGACGCCTGTATCAGGATGTCTTCTAAATAAGGGGCCACTGATATACCCCGCGGCCTTAGGACCGCCAGAAGCGACCCTAGAACCTTTGTGAAGATTCTTGGGGCTGTAGCTAATCCAAAAGGAAGAGCTACGAACTGGTAATGCCTGTCCAGAAAGGCAAACCTGAGAAACCGATGATGTTTGTATCGGAATGTGAAGATAAGCATCCTTTAGACCCACTGTAGTCATATATTGACCCTCCTGGATCATAGGTAGGATGGTACGAATAGTTTCCATCTTGAATGATGGAACTCTGAGGAATTTGTTTAAGATCTTTAGATCCAAAATTGGTCTGAAGGTTCCCTCTTTTTTGGGAACCACAAACAGATTTGAGTAAAAACCCCGTCCCTGTTCCTCCTTAGGAACTGGATGGATCACTCCCATAACTAGGAGGTCTTGTACACAGTGTAAGAATGCCTCTCTTTATCTGGTTTGCAGATAATTGTGAAAGGTGAAATCTCCCTTTTGGGGGGGAAGCTTTGAAGTCCAGAAGATATCCCTGGGAAATATAATTTCCAACGCCCAGGGATCCTGAACATCTCTTGCCCACGCCTGAGCGAAGAGTGAGTCTCCCCGCTACTAGATCCGTTACCGGATAGGGGGCCGTTCCTTCATGCTGTCTTAGAGGCAGCAGCAGGCTTTTTGGCCTGCTTACCTTTGTTCCAGGTCTGGTTTGGCCTCCAGACCGTCTTGGACTGAGCAAAAGTTCCCTCTTGTTTTGCATTAGAGGAAGTTGATGCCGTACTTGTCTTGAAGTTTCGAAAGGTACGAAAATGACTGTTTGGCCCTTGATTTGGACCTGTCCTGAGGAAGGGCATGACCTTTTCCTCCAGTGATATCAGAAATAATCTCCTTCAAACCAGGCCCAAATAGGGTCTGCCCCTTGAAGGGAATGTTAAGCAGCTTAGATTTTTAAGTCACGTCAGCTGACCATGATTTAAGCCACAGCGCCCAACGCGCCTGTATAGCAAAACCAGAATTCTTAGCCGTTAGTTTAGTCAAATGAACAATGGCATCAGAAACAAAAGAATTGGCTAGCTTAAGTGCCCTAAGCTTGCCAAGTATGTCATCCAATGGAGTCGCTACCTGTAAAGCCTCTTCCAGAGACTCAAACCAGAACGCCGCAGCAGCAGTGACAGGAGCAATGCATGCAAGGGGCTGTAGGATAAAACCTTGTTGACAAAACATTTTCTTAAGGTAACCTTCTAATTTTTTATCCATTGGATCTGAAAAAGCACAACTGTCCTCTACAGGGATAGTAGTACGCTTTGCAAGAGTAGAAACTGCTTCCTCCACCTTAGGGACTGTCTGCCATAAGTCCCGTGTGGTGGCGTCTATAGGAAACATTTTTCTAAAAATAGGAGGCACACCTGGCCTATCCCATTCCTTAGTAATAATTTCTGTAAAACTTTTAGGTATTGGAAAAACATCAGTACACACCGGCACTGCAAAGTATTTATCCAGTCTACACAATTTCTCTGGCACTGCAATTGTGTCAGTCATTCAGAGCAGCTAAAACCTCCCTTAGCGATACGCAGAGGTGTTCAAGCTTAAATTTAAATGTAGAAATATCAGAATCGGGTATCTTTCCTGAGTCAGAAATATCGCCCACAGACTGAAGCTCTCCTTCCTCAGCTTCTGCATATTGTGAGGCAGTATCAGACATGGTTCTTAAAGCGTCAGTATGCTCTGTATTTCGTCTAACCCCAGAGCTATCTCGCTTACCTCTAAATTCAGGTAGCCTGGCTAATACCGCTGACAGTATTATCCATGACTGCCGCCATGTCTTGTAAAGTAATCGCTATGGGCGCCCTAGATGTACTTGGCGCCATTTGAGCGTGAGTCCCTTGAGCGGGAGTAAAAGGATCTAACACGTGGGGAGAGTTAGTCGGCATAACTTCCCCCTCATCAGAATCCTCTGGTGATACATTTTTTAAAGAGAGAATGATATTTATTGCTTAAAGTGAAATCAGTACATTTGGTACACATTCTATGGCCATACCTTCCCCAATAAACGACTTTAGGCCCTTTTGAGATGTCCTGCAGCATTCAGGGGACTTCTGTGGGAAACTGGATGTCTCAGTCTGTAATTTTAACTGCGCAAAAAGCGCTAAAATAGGCCCCTCCCACTCATACTACAACAGTGGAAAGCCTCAGGAAACTTACTAGGCAAAAATAAAGCCAGCCATGTGGAAAAAATTAGGCCCCAATTTTTATCACCAGACACACATATAAAAACGATTAAACATGCCAGCAAACGTTTTATATTGTATTTAAGGGTAATACCCCTGAGAGTAAGCATGATACCAGTCGTTAATAAATCACTGTATTCAGGCTTAACTTACATTAATTCGGTATCAGCAGCATTTTCTAGCATGTCCAATCCTAGAAAAAATTATAACTGCACATACCTCATTAGCAGAATAAACTGCACGCCATTCTCCCGCTGAAGTTACCTCACTCCTCAGACATATGTGAGAACAGCAATGGATCTTAGTTACAGCCTGCTAAGATCATAGAAAACTCAGGCAGATTCTTCTACTTCTGCCTGAGATAAAACAATACAACTCCGGTACCATTTAAAATAACAAACTTTTGATTGAAGAAAATAAACTATTTTTCACCACTCTCTCTTACTACCTCCATGCGTGTTGAGAGTTGCAAGAGAATGACTGGATATGGCAGTTAGGGGAGGAGCTATATAACAGCTCTGCTGTGGGTGTCCTCTTACAACTTCCTGTTGGGAATGAGAATATCCCACAAGTAATGGATGATCCGTGGACTGGATACACCTTACGAGAGAAAATGTGTTTTCCTGTTCTAAGTGTTTGTGACAGACCCTTCTGTCGGAACTGAAAGAGTTAACTTTGTTCAGCTTTAAGAAGCTATTTTCTAAATACAAGGTTGATGGCATCAGCTATTGTGTGCTGTAATTAAGTTTAGTGATAAACATTCCCTTGTTTAATCACCTCCAGAGTCAGACTGTTGGTGATAAGGATTGTTTTCTTGTGTTTAACTTGTTATCTGCTTAAGTAATGTGATTCTATTGTGGCATGTCAAAGGGCGTTTTCCCTCTATCTAAATGTACAATATTCTTTCAACCCCCCATCTGGGGTCAGACCTGCATAAATACTGGGCATATGGCCTTCAATAAATGGCATTCTGTTTTAACCTTCAATGTGGAGCCTGGTCTCATGTTTGAGGGGGGAATTAGCTGGGTTGTGAGTTGATCTCACATTCAGGGCATCTTCCATCTGGTATTAACCCTTGGTATCCTGTTGGTACCGTAACAATTGGTGGCAAGCGACGGGAGGATCCTTATCGCCCAGAAGAGCAACTACACAAGCCAGTAACCTCAGGAAGAGGGGGATTATTACAATACTGACTAAGATGGAAAGAGTACCAGGGACAGAAGGAACCAATGGGCCCAGCATATCAGACAGAACCCCTGAAGAGGCAAGCTTTGATCGGGCGGTTAAAATAAGACTGGCATATTATGGCCCCAACCCATCTGCCGAAATTATCGACCGGGTCATAGCAGCTGTGGAGGCCAACCTACTTCGCCAAAGCGGCGCTGCAGCAGCCCAAGTCACAGCAACCCCAGTGGAAAAGGGAAAAGTAAATTTTGCAGCTTTTAAAAACTTCCTGGAAACAGAAGGAGAGATTGATGGGTACCTTGCGGATTTTGAGAGGCAATGTGCACTACACAAGGTACCCGCAGAGGACTGGGTCACGATATTATCCGGAAAATTATCCGGCCGGGCCAGTGAGGCTTTTCGGGCCATTCCAGATGAGGAAGTCGGGGATTATAATACTGTAAAAGAGGCTCTGCTCTCCAGGTATGCGGTTACACCGGAGGCATACCAGAGACACTGTTAAATTAGCTGGTGATTCCTACGTTGAGTGGGCATGTAAGGTGCACCGCACAGCCGCTCACTGGATAGCGGGGTGCCAAGCCGTATCTGGGGAAGAGGTGCTGCAGCTATTCCTGTTGGAACATTGCTTTGACAAGTTATCAGCAGGAGTTAGAGAGTGGGTTCGGGACCGTAAACCCTCCACCCTGCATGAAGCTGCTCGCTTGGCAGATGAGTATACGGATGCCCGCAAACTGGACACTGCTACCACTAAACCCCCTGCCAGAGTGAAGTACAGACCCCCAGTCACCCCAGCAGCTGCCAGTTACCAACCCCCGGCGCACCACTATACCACACGGCCTCTGGCCACAAACTACCCTCAGAGAGCCCGGTTCAATTCGCGGGGCTACTCACAACCTATTCGGTGCTTTGGATGTAAGCAACTAGGGCACAAAAGACCAGAGTGTCCCCTAAATGCAGCGAACCAAGCACAGTCCTGGAGAAGACCTGCCGGCGGAATCACACGTAACCCTCAGCCTGCGGCCCACTGCGTAGAGGTGGAAGAATGCTGGGGCATCCTACATGAAGTAGACCTTGTGCAAGCTGCCCGCCAGAATAACCGGCAACTGGTTAAAGTGAATGGGAAGGAGGTCAGTGGTCTACGGGATACTGGTGCTACCACGACCTTGCTTCAAAAGAACTTGGTGTCTGAGAAACAGCACACTGGAGACACTGTGGCTGTGAGGGTAGCAGGAGGCGCTGTGTTCCGCCTACCTGTTGCCAGGGTACATTTGGATTGGGGAGTGGGCGCTAGACCTGTGAATGTGGGGGTCATGAAGGATTTACCAGCTGATGTTCTCCTTGGAAATAACTTGGCCCCCCTTTTTTCTGCCTACGCTCCTATGGGTCCTGCTGATGTTAACCCTGTGACTACCCGTGCCCAGATCCGTGCCGCAGAGACTGACCCACCTGCTGCTAAGCCCCAGGACGCTGAGCTCAGTAAATCTCTATCCACTATTGATACGTGGAAGTCCCGTTACAATGCGCTGATGAAAGAGAAGAGGGGTGCAGAGGAAAAAGCACGTTTAGAACGGGAATCTCTGCTAGACAAGCTGCACCGACAGACTGCAGAAAACACCAGCTTGAGAGTGGAACATGAAACATTAAAGACAAACTTAGTGACACTGGAGGAGAAGCTGACGCTGGCTCATAGTGAGGTGCAGCAACTCAAGGGCACCCTATGTCAGTATGAAGGGATTGTGGATACCTATAAAGAGCAGGTACAAAAACCATGTAAAGAAGCCGATGATATTTTGAAGGAGTGTTTAGCCCTAGTCTGGGCACTGAGGAAATTGAACCCTTATTTATACGGCAGGAATTCTCTCTCATAACGGGAATACAGATGGATTGTCCCGGCAAACTGACATGCCTACCACCTCCTAGTCCGGTCATCCCCAGGTTGACCCGCCAAAGGGTCAAGCCGGGTCTGCCGGAGTGTTCCACAAGGGGGGAGCTATGTGACAGACCTGGCATCAGCTATTGTGTGCTGTAATTAAGTTTAGTGATAAACATTCCCTTTGTTTAATCATCTCCAGAGTCAGACTGTTGGTGATAAGGATTGTTTTCTTGTGTTTAACTTGTTATCTGCTTAAGTAATGTGATTCTATTGTGGCATGTCAAAGGGCGTTTTCCCTCTATCTAAATGTACAATATTCTTTCAACCCCCCCATCTGGGGTCAGACCTGCATAAATACTGGGCATATGGCCTTCAATAAATGGCATTCTGTTATAACCTTCAATGTGGAGCCTGGTCTCTTGTTTGAGGGGGGAATTAGCTGGGTTGTGAGTTGTTGTTCTCACATTCAGGGCATCTTCCATCTGGTATTAACCCTTGGTATCCTGTTGGTACCGTAACAGTGTTGCATTGAAATACTGTACCATAATTTATTTAGACATAGTTTAGCTCAAAATGTCTTTAAACAAAAAGTGCAAAATTGCACTAATGTCCTTTACTTAACAACATTTGATACAACTCTCATAAACACTAACTAGAAAGCAATCCTAAACATAACATTAAACATGAAAATGTATGTGTAATATTAGATCCAAGGTAAATATTGGTGCATTTATGCTGTTACCTGTAAAAACTAGTACACTGGGATAGAGATCTAAGTTCTCTATTAGTTGATTCCTAGTTCTAGGCTACAAACTATATAGCCAATTACAGGTAGCAACATACTACAGCAAAAAAAACACTGTTGTGGCATGTTAATTTGTTCCTATCACTCTCTAAAAAGTTCCAGGTATTGTGGATGATAGATTGGGTAGTAAATAAACTGGGGTGTAAAGATGTATCCCTATATAATTACCAATAGTTAATGACGTCAAATTCGGAGTTGAAGCCTTTGGGTATCCAATTTGAATATCCAATAAATCTCTTGTTTGGAGAGGAGTCTATTTAAATCTGACAATTGTATTTATTTCAAACTGAAGAGAATTTAGGAATTGGAGCACTTTATTTAATTATAAACCATTTAGTGTTCGTTACTCACAATTAATGTTATAATTGTACATATCTCTGAATAAAACACAGCCAGAATGCAAATTTCATTAGTGTGCTATCTCTAAATGTGATAAAATGTGTGATGGTTTAGAATAGTTTAAATCACTTTACCAAAGATGAAATTAGAAAAAAAAAATGTACCAAAGGGGGGAAATTAATCCTGCAATATTGTGCTTATATAAAAATAGAATTCTGATTTCAGAGCGTTTTACTCTAAACTGCATTTTCAACCCAGCTTCCTAAACACATTAAACCAAATGAGCCCACACTACCATTTTTAAATGGATAAAAAGGCCAAAATTTAAATTCTAAATACATTTTTGCAATATTCTGTTAGCCAAAAATAGTAGCATAGCACTTCTGAGCGGCATATGCACATATGCTGCATTCCATACACCAGCATTTAAACACCTGTCAGCAGTGGCTTATGACACTAAGTCTGACACAATACACACTACCAGCATAAAGGGTTAATACCTAAAAGTGCTAAAAATGTAGTACACTGTTGTTCCCGAAAACCTAATATAATAAATCAGCATAAATTAAAAAGAATAATTAAACCCAAATTCCTTTAGTACACTGTCTCCTCATTTAAAAGTCCATAAAGATATGGTAGCTACTGATCCCTTTGAATTACACCTAAATACCACCTTAAAATAGCTGTTGAAATAACAAGGAAAGTACTTGGCACTGCATGTTTTGAGGTGGTTTATAAATAACAGACCAACCTATTTTTACTCTACATAGAGTGTAAGGTTTCAGCTCTAAAGTGGGTGGTGGTGGGGGGGTTCCTGATCCACTATTAGCATCCACACTGAGCTGGTGTTGATTAGACTTCTTTTCTAACTCTCAACTCTCTATATTCTGTGACGTTACCCTTGCTGGTCTTCTGTTCTCTTCAGACACAATTAGTCCTCAAGTTGTAGCATTAAGTGCTACTAAGCAAAAACTGTACTATTTGCTATAGGTAATGGTGATCAACAGCACTGGTAAACTTCAGGGATGTTCTAAAGTGTAAAGGGCTTTCAGAACCCCACTCTAGAAAGTGAACTGTATTCTTTCCAATGAAGGGCTCTGTCTAATCACCTAATTCATTAACTGTATCCCCTAAAACTACATAAACTACATGCAAAACCCATTATGAGGTTTTCCTCCTGTATAATGGTTCTTATGCTCTAGGTTGTATCTCGGCACAAACAGGGTGTCCCACTCTGAAAGTCCTCTCAACTATAAGGATCACATAAGTCAATAGAACATTCATTGAGGTGAGGACTTGACTTGTTCAAGATCATTTCCTGGCTTCAAACAAATGGTCCTATGTTCCTCCATATACCAGGTTTGTCACAAAAGTATATGCCTCACAACATTCAACCTATGTTGGTGATTGTTACAACTCTAATAATGTCATATTTTCTGTCAGTGGTACAATTATGTCTATAGGAGCTGTGATCAAGTAATCCCCAGTCAACTGCTAGTCCGGTTTCTTTTGTTCTTTATACTGCACTTATGTAATAGGTTACTATATTACTGACTAATAAGCTCCCAATTATTGCTTCAATGCTGATGAGAAATGACAGCACTGGTACAGAGCACAATAGTTGATATTGTATGAGGATAGTGTAAAATTAAGTTAATGCATTACTAAACAGGTAAAGGCACAGTCTACTCTATTTTTTGTTTAAAAAGATAGATAATCCCTTTATTACCCATTCCCCAGTTTTGCATAACCAGCACTGTTATATTAATACACTTTTTACCACTAATTACCTTGTATATAAACCAAAGCAGACTGCCCCCTTATCTCAGTTCTTTTGACAGACTTGCATTTTGGCCAATCAGTGCTGACTCATAAGGGAGAGAGCACAATGTTATCTATATGGCACACATGAACTAGAACGGTCTAGCTATGAAAAACTGTCAAATGCACACAGATGAGATTCGGCCTTCAGGGGCTTAAGAGATTAGCATATGAGCCTAAGTAGATTTAGCTTTCAACAAAGAATACCAAGAGAACAAGGCAAATGATAAAAGTAAATTTAAATGTTTAATAGTATATACTCTATCTGAATTATGAAGTTTAATTTTGACTAGACTCCCTTTAACTGGAGTTATAAAGGTATTTAGTGTTTATCCCTTTATTTTTCTGCAAAATTACACATTTCATGCACTTCTCTCTAATTATGGGTGCCCCCATTTTGAAACCTAGGTTACACTACAGGAATAGAGAGTTACTGCACATCTGCAAACAGGTCAGCACTAGAATGTAGTGAAGCTAGATCTCAACATGGAGGCGGCCAGCCATGACTAGAGGGAGGTGGGAATAACAAACACTATGCTTGACATGTATTTAGTGTTTTAGATCCCTTTAGGATTTAGTAATAACCTTATTTAGGGTCTATTTTTAGGAATTATTACACAAATAGTTTGTGACATCACATTTGAGTGAGAGAGTTAATTGCACTGGATCTTAGTATAAAGGA
The DNA here is from genome assembly GCF_027579735.1 of Bombina bombina. Classification (NCBI taxonomy): domain Eukaryota; kingdom Metazoa; phylum Chordata; class Amphibia; order Anura; family Bombinatoridae; genus Bombina; species Bombina bombina. The sequence continues at coordinate 65,845,505 of NC_069510.1, forward strand.
AACTGAACTTGTCATGTCTGAGATAATGCACAGGTGATGTAATCAGCTGCCCTAGGTCTGATATGCTGCACTGGTGACGTAATCAGCTGCCCTAGGTCTGATATGCTGCACAGGTGACGTAATCAGCTGCCCTAGGTCTGATATGCCGCACAGGTGACGTAATCAGCTGCCCCTGCTCTAAGCTGCAGCCCAGGTAAAGTAATCAGCTGCCCCCGCTCTGAGCTGCCGCACAGGTGAAGTAATCAGCTGCCCCAGTTCTGAGCTGCCGCACAGGTGAAGTAATCAGCTGCCCCAGTTCTGAGCTGCCGCACAGGTGAAGTAATCAGCTGCCCCAGCTCTGAGCTGCCGCACAGGTGACTTAATCAGCTGCCTGAAGTATAGTGTCCAGCGCTCCTGCATAAAGGTGCATGCTACAAGGTCTCTGCACTCACCCCAAAGAGATACATAAAGGTCCAAAAGAGTAGCAGCACTGTGACATCATAATCTAAACAAATCAGCACATTTGGGCCCAAATGACCTTAACCCCTTAAAGGGACAGTCAACACCAGAATTTTTGTTGTTTTAAAAGATAGATAATCCCTTAATTACCAATTCCCCAGTTTTGTATTACCAACACAGTTATAATTATACATGTTTTACCTCTGTAATTACCTTGTATCTAAGCCTCAGCAGACTGCCCCCTTATTTCAGTTCTTTTGACAGACTTGCATTTTATCCAATCAGAGCTGTCTTTCACCGCCAAATGCGATCAAATAAAAAAACACTAACTTTTTCACAAACTTTAGATTTCTCACTAAAATTATTTACAAACAGCTTGTGCAATTATGGCATAAATGGTTGTAAATGCTTCTCTGGTATCCCCTTTCTTCAGAAATAGCAGACATATATGGCTTTGCTTTTTGGTAATTAGAAGGCCGCTAAATGCCGCTGCGCACCACACTTATATTATGCCCAGCAGTGAAGGGGTTAATTAGGTAGCTTGTAAGGTTAATTTTAGCTTTAGTGTAGAGATCAGTCTCCCGCCTGAAACATCCCACCCCCTGAACCCTCCCTGACCCCTCACAAACAGCTCTATTCCCTCCTCCATCCCACAATTGTCACCGCCATCTTAAGTACTGGCAGAAAGTCAGCCAGTACTAAAATAAAAGCCTTTTTTTATTTTAAAGCATTTCTTTTAAATAAATACAGTTTCTGCAGTGTAGGTTCCCCCAACCTCCACAACCCCCCCCCCCCCCCCCCAAACAGCTCTCTTAATCTCCCCCCTCTTCCTATGTGTGGCCATTTTAGGTACTGTCAGCTGCCAGTACCCAGTTTCTTAACAAATTTGCATTTTTTTTTTATTTTACCCCATTTTTCCATAGTGTAGCTTCCCCCCCTCAATATCCTCCCCCTCCCAGATCCCCTTTCCAAACAATATTTCCCTCCTCCCTCTCACATAGATCCAGGGTCGGTCGGGAGCGTGCTCCTGCCCACCTTCCTGGAACAGTGGCCCGGAACTAGTCCAGCGATGGGCCACCTACCTCCCTGCAGCTGCTCCCACCCACCAACGATCGGCACCATCCTACGTCCTTGGTCTTTAATGACCAGTTTGTGTATGACGTACCCTGTAGGACGTGTCATTAAGGGGTTAAAGGGCCATAATACCCCATTTTTTTTCTTTCGTGATTTAGATAGAGCTTGCAATTTTAAACAGCATTCCAATTTACTTCTATTTAATTTGCTTCATTCTCTTGATATTATTGGTTTAAAAGCAAATCTAAATAGGCTCAGTAGCTGCTGATTGGTGGCTGCACATAGATGCCTCATGTCTCACTGTGTGCATTGCTATTTCTTCAACAAAGGGTATCTAAAGAATGAAGCAAATTAGATAATAGAAGTAAACTGGAAAGTTGTTTAAAATTGTATTGTCTGTCTGAATCATGAAAGAAATATTTTGGGTGTCATGTCCCTTTAATCACGTTGTAACATGATTAAGGTCATTTGGACTAAAACGTCATGCTGATTTGTTTATATGATGATGTCCCCATAAACATATTGTGCACCCGATGCTGCAGATGGTGCTGCTACTTTATTGGACGCACAGGTGATGTAATCAGCTGTTAATTATTTGTTTAAAGGGACAGAAATCTAAATAATTTAGAGCATTGATATGTTGCACGGTTTCATATCATTGTTTATTATCTGTAAAGGGAATAACACAATAAGATAGAAAACAGCAATGCACTTGCACAGTCCTAGCTGAACACATCTGGTGAGCCAATGACAAGAAGCAAATGTGCAACCGACCACCAGCTAGCTCCCAGTAGTGCACTCCTGATCCGGCTTACGTATGATTTACAACAATGGATGTAAATGTTTCTTTTACAATCACATGTATTTGAACAGAAGTTACATTTTGATTTTCATGTCCCATTTAACTTCTTAGCTATAGTGCTCCTGACACACTGGTGTGTTAGTGTGAGTGGGACTAGATTTGTAGCAAGAGACGTACAGGAAACCAATAGTGTTTTATAACGTTTTATTAAAATAAGACAAAGGGTAAAACAAGAACAGAGCCCAGGAACAGGCTGAATGCCGGGTATCGTGAGATGAGTCCAGCAACTTGGTACCAAGGGGGAAAGCAGGAGCAATGTCCAGCAGGTATAGGTGCACAGGACACCAGATAGGTGCAGTAGTAGCAACAGGATTCAGGTAAGCTGCCACTGGTAGAGCAGGCACAGGATATCGGGTACTGTTAGTGAGACTGTCACAGGATACCAGGTGAGTGCAGCAGCTACAGTAGGATACAGGTAAGCTGCCTCAGGTACAGCAGGCACAGGATATCGGGTACTGTTAGTGAGACTGTCACAGGATACCAGGTGAGTGCAGCAGCTACAATGGGATACAGGTAAGCTGCCTCAGGTACAGCAGGCACAGGATATCGGGTACTGTTAGTGAGACTGTCACAGGATACCAGGTGAGTGCAGCAGCTACAGTGGGATACAGGTAAGCTGCCTCTGGTACAGCAGGCACAGGATATCGGGTACTGTTGGTGAGACTGTCACAGGATACCAGGTGAGTGCAGCAGCTACAGTGGGATACAGGTAAGACTGTCACAGGATACCAGGTGAGTGCAGCAGCTACAGTGGGATACAGGTAAGACTGTCACAGGATACCAGGTGAGTGCAGCAGCTACAGTGGGATACAGGTAAGACTGTCACAGGATACCAGGTGAGTGCAGCAGCTACAGTGGGATACAGGTAAGACTGTCACAGGATACCAGGTGAGTGCAGCAGCTACAGTGGGATACAGGTAAGCTGCCTCTGGTACAGCAGGCACAGGATATCGGGTACTGTTATTGAGACTGTCACAGGATACCAGGTGAGTGCAGCAGCTACAGTGGGATATAGGTAAGCTGCCTCTGGTACAGCAGGCACAGGATATCGAGTACTGTTATTGAGACTGTCACAGGATACCAGGTGAGTACAGCAGCTACAATGGGATACAGGTAAGCTGCCTCAGGTACAGCAGGCACAGGATATCGGGTACTGTTAGTGAGACTGTCACAGGATACCAGGTGAGTGCAGCAGCTACAGTGGGATACAGGTAAGACTGTCACAGGATACCAGGTGAGTGCAGCAGCTACAGTGGGATACAGGTAAGCTGCCTCTGGTACAGCAGGCACAGGATATCGGGTACTGTTGGTGAGACTGTCACAGGATACCAGGTGAATGCAGCAGCTACAGTGGGATACAGGTAAGCTGCCTCTGGTACAGCAGGCACAGGATATCGGGTACTGTTATTGAAACTGTCACAGGATACCAGGTGAGTGCAGCAGCTACAGTGGGATATAGGTAAGCTGTCTCTGGTACAGCAGGCACAGGATATCGAGTACTGTTGGTGAGACTGTCACAGGATACCAGGTGAGTACAGCAGCTACAGTGAGATACAGGTAAGCTGCCTCTGGTACAGCAGGCACAGGATATCGGGTACTGTTGGTGAGACTGTCACAGGATACCAGGTGAGTGCAGCAGCTACAGTGGGATACAGGTAAGCTGCCTCTGGTACAGCAGGCACAGGATATCGGGTACTGTTGGTGAGACTGCCACAGGATATCAGATGAGTGCAGCAGCTACAGTGGGATACAGGTAAGCTGCCTCTGGTACAGCAGGCACAGGATATCGGGTACTGTTGGTGAGACTGTCAGAGGATACCAGGTGAGTGCAGCAGCTACAGTGGGATACAGGTAAGCTGCCTCTGGTACAGCAGGCACAGGATATCGGGTACTGTTGGTGAGACTGCCACAGGATATCAGATGAGTGCAGCAGCCACAGTGGGATACAGGTAAGCTGCCTCTGGTACAGCAGGCACAGGATATCGGGTACTGTTGGTGAGACTCACAGGATACCAGGTGAGTGCAGCAGCTACAGTGGGATACAGGTAAGTTGCCTCTGGTACAGCAGGCACAGGATATCAGGTACTGTTGGTGAGACTGTCACAGGATACCAGGTGAGTGCAGCAGCTACAGTGGGATATAGGTAAGCTGCCTCTGGTACAGCAGGCACAGGATATCGGGTACTGTTACTGAGACAGTCACAGGATACCAGGTGAGTGCAGCAGCTATAGTGGGATACAGGTAAGCTGCCTCTGGTACAGCAGGCACAGGATATCGGGTACTGTTACTGAGACAGTCACAGGATACCAGGTGAGTGCAGCAGCTATAGTGGGATACAGGTAAGCTGCCTCTGGTACAGCAGGCACAGGATATCGGGTACTGTTGGTGAGACTGTCACAGGATACCAGGTGAGTTCAGCAGCTACAGTGGGATACAGGTAAGCTGCCTCTGGTACAGCAGGCACAGGATATCGGGTACTGTTATTGAAACTGTCACAGGATACCAGGTGAGTGCAGCAGCTACAGTGGGATATAGGTAAGCTGTCTCTGGTACAGCAGGCACAGGATATCGAATACTGTTGGTGAGACTGTCACAGGATACCAGGTGAGTACAGCAGCTACAGTGAGATACAGGTAAGCTGCCTCTGGTACAGCAGGCACAGGATATCGGGTACTGTTGGTGAGACTGTCACAGGATACCAGGTGAGTGCAGCAGCTACAGTGGGATACAGGTAAGCTGCCTCTGGTACAGCAGGCACAGGATATCGGGTACTGTTGGTGAGACTGCCACAGGATATCAGATGAGTGCAGCAGCTACAGTGGGATACAGGTAAGCTGCCTCTGGTACAGCAGCACAGGATATCGGGTACTGTTGGTGAGACTGTCAGAGGATACAAGGTGAGTGCAGCAGCTACAGTGGGATACAGGTAAGCTGCCTCTGGTACAGCAGGCACAGGATATCGGGTACTGTTGGTGAGACTGCCACAGGATATCAGATGAGTGCAGCAGCTACAGTGGGATACAGGTAAGCTGCCTCTGGTACAGCAGGCACAGGATATCGGGTACTGTTGGTGAGACTCACAGGATACCAGGTGAGTGCAGCAGCTACAGTGGGATACAGGTAAGTTGCCTCTGGTACAGCAGGCACAGGATATCAGGTACTGTTGGTGAGACTGTCACAGGATACCAGGTGAGTGCAGCAGCTACAGTGGGATATAGGTAAGCTGCCTCTGGTACAGCAGGCACAGGATATCGGGTACTGTTACTGAGACAGTCACAGGATACCAGGTGAGTGCAGCAGCTATAGTGGGATACAGGTAAGCTGCCTCTGGTACAGCAGGCACAGGATATCGGGTACTGTTGGTGAGACTGTCACAGGATACCAGGTGAGTTCAGCAGCTACAGTGGGATACAGGTAAGCTGCCTCTGGTACAGCAGGCACAGGATATCGGGTACTGTTATTGAAACTGTCACAGGATACCAGGTGAGTGCAGCAGCTACAGTGGGATATAGGTAAGCTGTCTCTGGTACAGCAGGCACAGGATATCGAATACTGTTGGTGAGACTGTCACAGGATACCAGGTGAGTACAGCAGCTACAGTGAGATACAGGTAAGCTGCCTCTGGTACAGCAGGCACAGGATATCGGGTACTGTTGGTGAGACTGTCACAGGATACCAGGTGAGTGCAGCAGCTACAGTGGGATACAGGTAAGCTGCCTCTGGTACAGCAGGCACAGGATATCGGGTACTGTTGGTGAGACTGCCACAGGATATCAGATGAGTGCAGCAGCTACAGTGGGATACAGGTAAGCTGCCTCTGGTACAGCAGGCACAGGATATCGGGTACTGTTGGTGAGACTGTCAGAGGATACCAGGTGAGTGCAGCAGCTACAGTGGGATACAGGTAAGCTGCCTCTGGTACAGCAGGCACAGGCTATCGGGTACTGTTGGTGAGACTGCCACAGGATATCAGATGAGTGCAGCAGCTACAGTGGGATACAGGTAAGCTGCCTCTGGTACAGCAGGCACAGGATATCGGGTACTGTTGGTGAGACAGGATACCAGGTGAGTGCAGCAGCTACAGTGGGATACAGGTAAGTTGCCTCTGGTACAGCAGGCACAGGATATCAGGTACTGTTGGTGAGACTGTCACAGGATACCAGGTGAGTGCAGCAGCTACAGTGGGATATAGGTAAGCTGCCTCTGGTACAGCAGGCACAGGATATCGGGTACTGTTACTGAGACAGTCACAGGATACCAGGTGAGTGCAGCAGCTATAGTGGGATACAGGTAAGCTGCCTCTGGTACAGCAGGCACAGGATATCGGGTACTGTTACTGAGACAGTCACAGGATACCACGTGAGTGCAGCAGCTATAGTGGGATACAGGTAAGCTGCCTCTGGTACAGCAGGCACAGGATATCGGGTACTGTTGGTGAGATTGTCACAGGATACCAGGTGAGTTCAGCAGCTACAGTGGGATACAGGTAAGCTGCCTCTGGTACAGCAGGCACAGGATATCAGGAACTGTTGGTGAGACTTTCACAGGATACCAGGTGAGTGCAGCAGCTACAGTGGGATACAGGTAAGCTGCCTCTGGTACAGCAGGCACAGGATATCGGGTACTGTTGGTGAGACTGTCACAGGATACCAGGTGAGTGCAGCATCTACAGTGGGATACAGGTAAGCTGCCACTGGTACAGCAGGCACAGGATATTGGGTAACGTTAGCGAGACTGTCACAGAATACCAGGTGAGTGCAGCAGCTACAGTGGGATACAGGTAAGCTGCCTCTGGTACAGCAGGCACAGGATATCGGGTACTGTTGGTGAGACTGTCACAAGATACCAGGTGAGTGCAGCAGCTACAGTGGGATACAGGTAAGCTGCCTCTGGTACAGCAGGCACAGAATATGGGGTACTTTTAGTGAGACTGTCACAGGATACCAGGTGAGTGCAGCAGCTACAGTGGGATACAGGTAAGTTGCCTCTCGTACAGCAGGCACAGGATATCGGGTACTGTTACTGAGACTGTCACAGGATACCAGGTAAGTGCAGCAGCTACAGTGGGATACAGGTAAGCTGCCACTGGTAGAGCAGGCACAGGATATCAGGTACTGTTAGTGAGACTGTCACAGGATACCAGGTGAGTGCAGCAGCTACAGTGGGATACAGGTAAGCTGCCTCTGGTACAGCAGGCACAGGATATCGGGTACTGTTGGTGAGACTGTCACAGGATACCAGGTGAGTGCAGCAGCTACAGTGGGATACAGGTAAGCTGCCTCTGGTACAGCAAGCACAGGATATTGGGTACTGTTGGTGAGACTGTCACAGGATCCCAGGTGAGTGCAGCAGCTACAGTAGGATACAGGTAAGCTGCCTCTGGTACAGCAGGCACAGGATATCGGGTACTGTTAGTGAGACTCACAGGATACCAGGTGAGTACAGCGGCTACAGTGGGATACAGGTAAGCTGCCTCTGGTACAGCAGGTACAGGATATCAGGTACTGTTGGTGAGACTGTCAGAGGATACCAGGTGAGTGCAGCAGCTACAGTGGGATATAGGTAAGCTGCCTCTGGTACAGCAGGCACAGGATATCGGGTACTGTTAGCGAGACTGTCACAGGATACCAGGTGAGTGTAGCAGCTACAGTGGGATACAGGTAAGCTGCCTCTGCTACAGCAAGCACAGGATATTGGGTACTGTTGGTGAGACTGTCACAGGATACCAGGTGAGTGCAGCAGCTACAGTAGGATACAGGTAAGCTGCCTCTGGTACAGCAGGCGCAGGATATGGGGTACTGTTAGTGAGACTGTCACAAGATACCAGGTGAGTGCAGCAGCTACAGTAGGATACAGGTAAGCTACTACTGGTACAGCAGGCACAGGATATCGGGTACTGTTACTGAGACTGTCAAAGGATACCAGGTGAGTGCAGCAGCTACAGTGGGATATAGGTAAGCTGCCTCTGGTACAGCAGGCACAGGATATCGGGTACTGTTGGTGAGACTGTCACAGGATACCAGGTGAGTTCAGCAGCTACAGTGGGATACAGGTAAGCTGCCTCTGGTACAGCAGGCACAGGATATCAGGAACTGTTGGTGAGACTTTCACAGGATACCAGGTGAGTGCAGCAGCTACAGTGGGATACAGGTAAGCTGCCTCTGGTACAGCAGGCACAGGATATCGGGTACTGTTGGTGACACTGTCACAGGATACCAGGTGAGTGCAGCAGCTACAGTGGGATACAGGTAAGCTGCCACTGGTACAGCAGGCACAGGATATTGGGTAACGTTAGCGAGACTGTCACAGAATACCAGGTGAGTGCAGCAGCTACAGTGGGATACAGGTAAGCTGCCTCTGGTACAGCAGGCACAGGATATCGGGTACTGTTGGTGAGACTGTCACAAGATACCAGGTGAGTGCAGCAGCTACAGTGGGATACAGGTAAGCTGCCTCTGGTACAGCAGGCACAGAATATGGGGTACTGTTAGTGAGACTGTCACAGGATACCAGGTGAGTGCAGCAGCTACAGTGGGATACAGGTAAGTTGCCTCTCGTACAGCAGGCACAGGATATCGGGTACTGTTACTGAGACTGTCACAGGATACCAGGTAAGTGCAGCAGCTACAGTGGGATACAGGTAAGCTGCCACTGGTAGAGCAGGCACAGGATATCAGGTACTGTTAGTGAGACTGTCACAGGATACCAGGTGAGTGCAGCAGCTACAGTGGGATACAGGTAAGCTGCCTCTGGTACAGCAGGCACAGGATATCGGGTACTGTTGGTGAGACTGTCACAGGATACCAGGTGAGTGCAGCAGCTACAGTGGGATACAGGTAAGCTGCCTCTGGTACAGCAAGCACAGGATATTGGGTACTGTTGGTGAGACTGTCACAGGATCCCAGGTGAGTGCAGCAGCTACAGTAGGATACAGGTAAGCTGCCTCTGGTACAGCAGGCACAGGATATCGGGTACTGTTAGTGAGACTGTCACAGGATACCAGGTGAGTACAGCGGCTACAGTGGGATACAGGTAAGCTGCCTCTGGTACAGGATATTGGGTACTGTTAGTGAGACTGTCACAGGATACAAGGTGAGTGCAGCAGCTACAGTGGGATACAGGTAAGCTGCCACTGGTACAGCAGGCACAGGATATCGGGTACTGTTAGCGAGACTGTCACAGGATACCAGGTGAGTGTAGCAGCTACAGTGGGATACAGGTAAGCTGCCTCTGCTACAGCAAGCACAGGATATTGGGTACTGTTGGTGAGACTGTCACAGGATACCAGGTGAATGCAGCAGCTACAGTAGGATACAGGTAAGCTGCCTCTGGTACAGCAGGCGCAGGATATGGGGTACTGTTAGTGAGACTGTCACAGGATACCAGGTGAGTGCAGCAGCTACAGTAGGATACAGGTAAGCTACTACTGGTACAGCAGGCACAGGATATCGGGTACTGTTACTGAGACTGTCAAAGGATACCAGGTGAGTGCAGCAGCTACAGTGGGATATAGGTAAGTTGCCTCTGGTACAGCAGGCACAGGATATCGGGTACTGTTAGTGAGACTGTCACAGGATACCAGGTGAGTGCAGCAGCTACAGTGGGATACAGGTAAGCTGCCACTGGTAGAGCAGGATGTCATGGGATACTAGGATTCAGGTAAGCACAGAGTGATGGGCTGAGTGTGTTTATATAGGAACTCCCCCACCTGTGGTCACATAGGTGGGAGTTCTTGTAATTAGTTGCTGCCCCTTCAAATTAGTGCAGCGTGTGGCGCGCCTAGGGAGAGCCACTGTAGAAGACAGACCTTGGTGTAACCTGTAGAGAAATGTCTAGGTAGGAGCCTGTCATGGGAATAGGTTGTTGTTTTTACAGTGGCTGATAAGGAGTGGAACTGAATAACCCTGGACTTAGAGCAGGGCTGCCAAGGGATCACAATTGCCCTGCCAGATGTTTGTTTTCTGCTCAGTTGTGCTGAGGGTCACACAGAAATTAGTAAATTAATTTAAAAAAAAAAAAAACTTAACTGATTAGTTGTGTATTTGTACCAACCTTAGTGAATAACTGTATAGTACTGAGATGTACAGATAGCAGCTTGCTATGTAGTTGACTAAAATAGTGATTTATAATCTGTGTCCTAATTCCACCACTTGCAGAGCTCCCAGAACCTTTAAGATTCGTGGAGCTGTAGCAAACCTGAAAGGTAGAGCCGCAAACTGGAAATGTTTGTCTAGGAAGGCAAACCTTAGAAACGGAAAATTATCTTCGTAAATAGAGATATGCAAGAGAAGTCCTTCAACTCTATAGTGGTAATAAATTGACCCATTTATTCTAAGGGTAAGATGGTCCAAATTGCTTCCATCTTGAACATGGGTACCCAAATACATTTTGGACAAGACTTTGAGATATAGGATGGGTCTGAAAGTTCCCTCCATATTCAAAAAGATGAACAAATTTGAATACAATTTCTTTCATGTAATTAGCAAGAGTCCATGAGCTAGTGACGTATGGGATATACATTCCTACCAGGAGGGGCAAAGTTTCCCAAACCTCAAAATGCCTATAAATACACCCCTCACCACACCCACAAATCAGTTTTACAAACTTTGCCTCCTATGGAGGTGGTGAAGTAAGTTTGTGCTAGATTCTACGTTGATATGCGCTCCGCAGCAGGTTGGAGCCCGGTTTTCGTCTCAGCGTGCAGTGAATGTCAGAGGGATGTGAGGAGAGTATTGCCTGTTTGAATTCAATGATCTCCTTCTACGGGGTCTATTTCATAGGTTCTCTGTTATCGGTCGTAGAGATTCATCTCCCTTTTCAGATCGACGATATACTCTTATATATATATACCATTACCTCTGCTGATTTTCGTTTCAGTACTGGTTTGGCTTTCTACAAACATGTAGATGAGTGTCCTGGGGTAAGTAAATCTTATTTTCTGTGACACTCTAAGCTATGGTTGGGCACTTTGTTTATAAAGTTCTAAATATATGTATTCAAACATTTATTTGCCTTGACTCAGGATGTTCCACATTCCTTATTTTCAGACAGTCAGTTTCATATTTGGGATAATGCATTTGAATCAATCATTTTTCTTACCTTAAAAAATTTGACTTTTTTCCCTGTGGGCTGTTAGGCTCGCGGGGGCTGAAAATGCTTCATTTTATTGCGTCATTCTTGGCGCAGACTTTTTTGGCGCAAAAAATCTTTTCTGTTTCCGGCGTCATACATGTCGCCGGAAGTTGCGTCATTTTTTGACGTTCTTTTGCGCCAAAAATGTCGGCGTTCCGGATGTGGCGTCATTTTTGGCGCCAAAAGCATTTAGGCGCCAAATAATGTGGGCGTCGCTTTTGTCTCCACATTATTTAAGTCTCATTTTTCATTGCTTCTGGTTGCTAGAAGCTTGTTCCTTGGCATTTTTCCCATTCCTGAAACTGTCATTTAAGGAATTTGATCAATTTTGCTTTATATGTTGTTTTTTCTATTACATATTGCAAGATGTCTCACGTTGCATCTGACAAAATAGTGCAATACATCCAGCAGCAATACTCACAGGTCAGAGCTTCAAGGAGTCACTACAAAACTCCCCAACAATAGTAAAAAAATGTAAAAATGAAGCTCTCCAAAATGCCAAAGTTTCAATGCTTTATTTTAGAAAGTGCAGAGTCAAACAGCCACGACGTTTCGGGGAGCTATGCCCCTTAATCATGTGGTAAGTGATAGTACAGGTACACCTGTTTAAATAGCTCACCTTGGGATTTTAACCCTTACAATCTTGTATTCCACATTCTATAAATGCAACAGCACCATCTGCTGGTGGAAAGATAGGTAGACCATGTACAAAAATTAAAAACAAAAACAGCTATGAAGCCCCTATACCAGAACCACATCTACACAAACAATAAACACTGCAATTTATTTATTAGAGCTTATTTAAACAACATTAGGCTCCATGATTTAAAACCAATATTGCAGAATATAAGAACACAAGAGCAACACCAGATTAGTAGAACACAGACCAGTCTATCTCTCTATTGAGCCCCCTAGGTTCCAGGGTATCCAACTTAAAAATCCAATAGGATTCACGTTGTTTCAAAAGGATATCCCTATTGCCACCTCTACGGGGGGTCCTAATTTGTTCGATTACCTGGAACCTAAGTTGGCTAATAGGATGTCCCATAGCCAAAAAATGATAAGCTACTGGTGCAGTGAATACCTTACACCTGATGTTGCTCTTGTGTTCAGTGATCCGATCCCGTACCCTCCTAGAGGACTCGCCAATGTAGGCTTTCCCACATGGGCATTTGATCATGTAAATAACATAATTGCTATTGCAAGTAAAGTAGTCCCTATAATGAAATTTATAACCACTATGTGGGTGTAAAAAATAGGGACTCTTTATTATAAAATTGCAATTGCTGCACCCTAAACAGGGAAAACAGCCCAAATTCTTTTTGGTGATAAACCGCTGAGATAGTATTCTACCAGGGCCAATGTCAGCTTTAATCAAAGAGTCCCTCAAGCTCTTACTACGCTTATATGCTGGCATAGGCATTTGGTCAAATTCAACAACCTCCGAATTGCAATCTTTCAGGATACCCCAATGTTTTCTGATAATTTTCCAAACCTGATCACTTTGTCTGGAAAATTCAGATACAAAAATCATTCTCTTTGAATCTTTTTTAGAAGACAACCCAGGTTTTAACAATGATTTTCGATCCAATTGGGACACCTGATTGATGGTGTCAACAATAAGATCTCTGGGGTACCCGCGTTGCACAAATTTGTCACCCATTTCTGAAAGTCGCAAGGGTACTAACGATTCCTCTGCAACTATGCGCTTAACTCTAAGCAATTGACTCTTTGGCAATGATCTGACTAGTGAAGGATGATGTGCACTGCTATATAATAGCAGGTTATTCCTATCAGTTTCCTTGCTGAAAATATCAGTCTTGAAATTGCACCCATCCTTCAAAACAGTCACATCCAAAAAATCAATTGAAATTTCGCTATAAGTGTAAACTTAATACTGTTTGTCGAATCATTTAACTCCCTAACAAAAAGTTCAAGGGCTCCAACGCTGCCCAACCATATGCCAAAAATATCATCAATGTAGCGCCACCAGGTGGCGCCACACTGACGAAATAAATAATTTTCAAAAACAAATTTTTCTTCAAAAAGATTCATAAAAATGTTTGCATAGTTAGGGGCAACGTTGGAGCCCATGGCTGTACCCTGTAACTGAAGGTAAAAAAAGTCTTCAAATAAAAAATAATTGTTAAAAAGTATAATTTCCAACAGTTGCAGAATAAACCAAATCTGTGAAATGGAATATAAACCAGAAAAATTCATTCTTTTCAGTCTGGATGTGACAAGTTTATATACCTCAATCACCCATGAGAGCGGACTGGGAGCTGTTAAACATGCGCTTTTTACTTCTGGTTTATATTCCATTTCACAGATTTGGTTTATTCTGCAACTGTTGGAAATTATACTTTTTAACAATTATTTTTTATTTGAAGACTTTTTTTACCTTCAGTTACAGGGTACAGCCATGGGCTCCAACGTTGCCCCTAACTATGCAAACATTTTTATGAATCTTTTTGAAGAAAAATTTGTTTTTGAAAATTATTTATTTCGTCAGTGTGGCGCCACCTGGTGGCGCTACATTGATGATATTTTTGGCATATGGTTGGGCAGCGTTGGAGCCCTTGAACTTTTTGTTAGGGAGTTAAATGATTCGACAAACAGTATTAAGTTTACACTTATAGCGAAATTTCAATTGATTTTTTGGATGTGACTGTTTTGAAGGATGGGTGCAATTTCAAGACTGATATTTTCAGCAAGGAAACTGATAGGAATAACCTGCTATTATATAGCAGTGCACATCATCCTTCACTAGTCAGATCATTGCCAAAGAGTCAATTGCTTAGAGTTAAGCGCATAGTTGCAGAGGAATCGTTAGTACCCTTGCGACTTTCAGAAATGGGTGACAAATTTGTGCAACGCGGGTACCCCAGAGATCTTATTGTTGACACCATCAATCAGGTGTCCCAATTGGATCGAAAATCATTGTTAAAACCTGGGTTGTCTTCTAAAAAAGATTCAAAGAGAATGATTTTTGTATCTGAATTTTCCAGACAAAGTGATCAGGTTTGGAAAATTATCAGAAAACATTGGGGTATCCTGAAAGATTGCAATTCGGAGGTTGTTGAATTTGACCAAATGCCTATGCCAGCATATAAGCGTAGTAAGAGCTTGAGGGACTCTTTGATTAAAGCTGACACTGGCCCTGGTAGAATACTATCTCAGCGGTTTATCACCAAAAAGAATTTGGGCTGTTTTCCCTGTTTAGGGTGCAGCAATTGCAATTCTATAATAAAGAGTCCCTATTTTTTACACCCACATAGTGGTTATAAATTTCATTATAGGGACTACTTTACTTGCAATAGCAATTATGTTATTTACATGATCAAATGCCCATGTGGGAAAGCCTACATTGGCGAGTCCTCTAGGAGGGTACGGGATCGGATCACTGAACACAAGAGCAACATCAGGTGTAAGGTATTCACTGCACCAGTAGCTTATCATTTTTTGGCTATGGGACATCCTATTAGCCAACTTAGGTTCCAGGTAATCGAACAAATTAGGACCCCCCGTAGAGGTGGCAATAGGGATATCCTTTTGAAACAACGTGAATCCTATTGGATTTTTAAGTTGGATACCCTGGAACCTAGGGGGCTCAATAGAGAGATAGACTGGTCTGTGTTCTACTAATCTGGTGTTGCTCTTGTGTTCTTATATTCTGCAATATTGGTTTTAAATCATGGAGCCTAATGTTGTTTAAATAAGCTCTAATAAATAAATTGCAGTGTTTATTGTTTGTGTAGATGTGGTTCTGGTATAGGGGCTTCATAGCTGTTTTTGTTTTTAATTTTTGTACATGGTCTACCTATCTTTCCACCAGCAGATGGTGCTGTTGCATTTATAGAATGTGGAATACAAGATTGTAAGGGTTAAAATCCCAAGGTGAGCTATTTAAACAGGTGTACCTGTACTATCACTTACCACATGATTAAGGGGCATAGCTCCCCGAAACGTCGTGGCTGTTTGACTCTGCACTTTCTAAAATAAAGCATTGAAACTTTGGCATTTTGGAGAGCTTCATTTTTACATTTTTTTCACGTTGCATCTGAGTCAGAAGATAGGGTACTTCAGGAAAATCGCTGTCTGGTGCTGGAACTACCAAAGCTAACTGTATCTGCTGTAAACTTTTGGTAGCTGTTCCTCCAGCTGTTGTTTGTATTAATTGTCATGACAAACTTGTTAATGCAGATAATATTTCCTTTAGTAAAGTACCATTACCTGTTGCAGTTCCATCAACATCTAATGTTCAGAGTGTTCCTGAAAACATAAGAGATTTTGTTTCTGAATCCATCAAGAAGGCTATGTCTGTTATTCCTCCTTCTAGTAAACATAAAAAATCTTTTAAAACTTCTCTTTATACAGATGAATTTTTAAATGAACATCATCATTCTGTTTCTAATGACTCTTCTGGTTCAGAGGATTCTGTCTCAGAGGTTGATGCTGATAAATCTTCATATTTATTTAAAATGGAATAAAGAAGTACTAATTGCTTTAGAAATTGAGGATTCTGGTCCTCTTGATACTAAATCTAAACGTTTAGATAAGGTCTTTAAATCTCCTGTGGTTATTCCAGAAGTTTTTCCTGTTCCTGGTGCTATTTCTGAAGTAATTTCCAGAGAGTGGAATAATTTGGGTAATTCATTTACTCCTTCTAAACGTTTTAAGCAATTATATCCTGTGCCGTCTGACAGATTAGAATTTTGGGACAAAATCCCTAAAGTTGATGGGGCTATTTCTACCCTTGCTAAACGTACTACTATTCCTACGGCAGATGGTACTTCGTTTAAGGATCCTTTAGATAGGAAAATTGAATCCTTTCTAAGAAAAGCTTATCTGTGTTCAGGTAATCTTCTTAGACCTGCTATATCATTGGCTTATGTTGCTGCAGCTTCAACTTTTTGGTTGGAAACTTTAGCGCAACAAGTAACACATCATGATTCTCATAATATTATTCTTCTTCTTCAACATGCTAATAATTTTATCTGTGATGCCATTTTTGATATTATCAGAGTTGATGTCAGGTTTATGTCTCTAGCTATTTTAGCTAGAAGAGCTTTATGGCTTAAAACTTGGAATGCTGATATGTCTTCTAAATCAACTCTACTTTCCCTTTCTTTCCAGGGTAACAAATTATTTGGTTCTCAGTTGGATTCTATTATCTCAACTGTTACTGGTGGGAAAGGAACTTTTTTACCACAGGATAAAAAATCTAAGGGTAAAAACAGGGCTAAAAATAGTTTTCGTTCCTTTCGTTTCAACAAAGAACAAAAGCCTGATCCTTCATCCTCAGGAGCAGTTTCAGTTTGGAAACCATCTCCAGTCTGGAATAAATCCAAGCCTTCTAGAAAAGCAAAGCCAGCTTCTAAGTCCATATGAAGGTGCGGCCCTCATTCCAGCTCAGCTGGTAGGGGGCAGGTTACGTTTTTTCAAAGAAATTTGGATCAATTCTGTTCACAATCTTTGGATTCAGAACATCGTTTCAGAAGGGTACAGAATTGGTTTCAAGATAAGACCTCCTGCAAAGAGATTTTTTCTTTCCCGTGTCCCAGTAAATCCAGTGAAAGCTCAAGCATTTCTGAAATGTGTTTCAGATCTAGAGTTGGCTGGAGTAATTATGCCAGTTCCAGTTCTGGAACAGGGGCTGGGGTTTTATTCAAATCTCTTCATTGTACCAAAGAAGGAGAATTCCTTCAGACCAGTTCTGGATCTAAAAAAATTGAATCGTTATGTAAGGATAACAACATTCAAGATGGTAACTGTAAGGACTATCTTGCCTTTTGTTCAGCAAGGGCATTATATGTCTACAATAGATTTACAGGATGCATATCTGCATATTCCAATTCATCCAGATCACTATCAGTTTCTGAGATTCTCTTTCCTAGACAAGCATTACCAATTTGTGGCTCTGCTGTTTGGCCTAGCAACAGCTCCAAGAATTTTTACAAAGGTTCTCGGTGCCCTTCTGTCTGTAATCAGAGAACAGGGTATTGTGGTATTTCCTTATTTGGACGATATCTTGGTACTTGCTCAGTCTTCACATTTAGCAGAATCTCATACGAATCGACTTGTGTTGTTTCTTCAAGATCATGGTTGGAGGATCAATTTACCAAAAAGTTCATTGATTCCTCAGTCAAGGGTAACCTTTTTAGGTTTCCAGATAGATTCAGTGTCCATGACTCTGTCTTTGACAGACAAGAGACGTCTAAAATTGATTTCAGCTTGTCGAAACCTTCAGTCACAATCATTCCCTTCGGTAGCCTTATGCATGGAAATTCTAGGTCTTATGACTGCTGCATCGGACGCGATCCCCTTTGCTCGTTTTCACATGCGACCTCTTCAGCTCTGTATGCTGAATCATTGGTGCAGGGATTACACAAAGATATCTCAATTAATATCTTTAAAACCGATTGTACGACACTCTCTGACGTGGTGGACAGATCACCATCGTTTAATTCAGGGGGCTTCTTTTGTTCTTCCGACCTGGACTGTAATTTCAACAGATGCAAGTCTTACAGGTTGGGGAGCTGTGTGGGGATCTCTGACGGCACAAGGAGTTTGGGAATCTCAGGAGGTGAGATTACCGATCAATATTTTGGAACTCCGTGCAATTTTCAGAGCTCTTCAGTCTTGGCCTCTTCTGAAGAGAGAATCGTTCATTTGTTTTCAGACAGACAATGTCACAACTGTGGCATACATCAATCATCAAGGAGGGACTCACAGTCCTCTGGCTATGAAAGAAGTATCTCGAATTCTGGTTTGGGCGGAATCCAGCTCCTGTCTAATCTCTGCAGTTCATATCCCAGGTATAGACAATTGGGAAGCGGATTATCTCAGTCGCCAAACGTTGCATCCGGGCGAATGGTCTCTTCACCCAGAGGTATTTCTTCAGATTGTTCAAATGTGGGAACTTCCAGAAATAGATCTGATGGCGTCTCATCTAAACAAGAAACTTCCCAGGTATCTGTCCAGATCCCGGGATCCTCAGGCGGAGGCAGTGGATGCATTATCACTTCCTTGGAAGTATCATCCTACCTATATCTTTCCGCCTCTAGTTCTTCTTCCAAGAGTAATCTCCAAGATTCTGAAGGAATGCTCATTTGTTCTGCTGGTAGCTCCGGCATGGCCTCACAGGTTTTGGTATGCGGATCTTGTCCGGGTGGCCTCTTGCCAACCGTGGACTCTTCCGTTAAGACCAGACCTTCTGTCGCAAGGTCCTTTTTTCCATCAGGATCTCAAATCCTTAAATTTAAAGGTATGGAGATTGAACGCTTGATTCTTGGTCAAAGAGGTTTCTCTGACTCTGTGATTAATACTATGTTACAGGCTCGTAAATCTGTATCTAGAGAGATATATTATAGAGTCTGGAAGACTTATATTTCTTGGTGTCTTTCTCATCATTTTTCTTGGCATTCTTTTAGAATACCGAGAATTTTACAGTTTCTTCAGGATGGTTTAGATAAAGGTTTGTCCGCAAGTTCCTTGAAAGGACAAATCTCTGCTCTTTCTGTTCTTTTTCACAGAAAGATTGCTAATCTTCCTGATATTCATTGTTTTATACAAGCTTTGGTTCGTATAAAACCTGTCATGAAGTCAATTTCTCCTCCTTGGAGTTTGAATTTGGTTCTGGGGGCTCTTCAAGCTCCTCCTTTTGAACCCATGCATTCATTGGACATTAAATTACTTTCTTGGAAAGTTTTGTTCCTTTTGGCGATCTCTTCTGCCAGAAGAGTCTCTGAATTATCTGCTCTTTCTTGTGAGTCTCCTTTTCTGATTTTTCATCAGGATAAGGCGGTGTTGCGAACTTCTTTTGAATTTTTACCTAAAGTTGTGAATTCCAACAACATTAGTAGAGAAATTGTGGTTCCTTCATTATGTCCTAATCCTAAGAATTCTAAGGAGAAATCGTTGCATTCTTTGGATGTTGTTAGAACTTTGAAATATTATGTTGAAGCTACTAAGTCTTTCCGAAAGACTTCTAGTCTATTTGTTATCTTTTCCGGTTCTAGAAAAGGCCAGAAAGCTTCTGCCATTTCTTTGGCATCTTGGTTGAAATCTTTAATTCATCATGCCTATGTCGAGTCGGGTAAAACTCCGCCTCAAAGGATTACAGCTCATTCTACTAGGTCAGTTTCTACTTCCTGGGCGTTTAGGAATGAAGCTTCGGTTGATCAGATTTGCAAAGCAGCAACTTGGTCCTCTTTGCATACTTTTACTAAATTCTACCATTTTGATGTGTTTTCTTCTTCTGAAGCAGTTTTTGGTAGAAAAGTACTTCAGGCAGCGGTTTCAGTTTGAATCTTCTGCTTATGTTTTCATTAAACTTTATTTTGGGTGTGGATTATTTTCAGCAGGAATTGGCTGTCTTTATTTTATCCCTCCCTCTCTAGTGACTCTTGCGTGGAAAGATCCACATCTTGGGTAGTCATTATCCCATACGTCACTAGCTCATGGACTCTTGCTAATTACATGAAAGAAAACAATTTATGTAAGAACTTACCTGATAAATTCATTTCTTTCATATTAGCAAGAGTCCATGAGGCCCACCCTTTTTGTGGTGGTTATGATTTTTTTGTATAAAGCACAATTATTCCAATTCCTTATTTTATATGCTTTCGCACTTTTTTCTTATCACCCCACTTCTTGGCTATTCGTTAAACTGATTTGTGGGTGTGGTGAGGGGTGTATTTATAGGCATTTTGAGGTTTGGGAAACTTTTCCCCTCCTGGTAGGAATGTATATCCCATACGTCACTAGCTCATGGACTCTTGCTAATATGAAAGAAATGAATTTATCAGGTAAGTTCTTACATAAATTATGTTTTTTGGTTTCTTTCCAACTCTGGAATGGGAATGATCACTCACAAATTTTTCAGGTCTTGTTCGCATTGGAAAAAGGCTAGTGCCTCTGACTGAAGTTTGTGTACATGTGACAGGAGTAACCTTTCCCAAGGATCCCTGGGATACAATGTTGAGTACTCAGGGATCCTGGACAGTTTTTTGACCAGGCTACCTGAAAAAGGCTTAATTTGCCCTATAACAGAGCTATGTTTGGGTTGGGTGTCGCAGCAAGTATTGTCTAGCTTCCAATAAGGCTTGGAGACCTCAGCTTTTTGGCCAGAGGAGGAAGATTTGATTCCTGGACTAGTGAAAAGGGCAAAAAAGACCAGCAAATCTTGTGTTGTTTTTTTACTTTTTGTCCTGAGGTAAGAAAGCACTATTAACACCAGACACTGTGGCAATAATTGCATTGAAGGTAGGACTAAATAGGATTCATCATTTGGAGAGCAAGAGAGAAAAGTCTGCTCTTAAACACCATATCTACAGACCAAAATTTGAGCAACAAAACTCTAGTGAGAACCGCCAAAGCCACATTCTTTGCTTTAATGCAAATAATCTAAAAAAAATTCACAAATAAAGGCAACCTTGATAATTTTCGCTCCTGAATTTCCTCGAGAGAGAGAGGTTTCTGAAGAGAAACCATCTCAGATAAGGTGTCACACAACAAAGTGATAGCACCCGCTACAACGGTCACACTGATTGCTGGACTGAATAAAAAACCTACTTGTTGAAAAGCTTTCCAATGAAAAGCCTCTAACTTTCTACCCATGGGGTCATTAAAAAACGTACTATTCTCTAAGGGAACAGAAGTCCTTTTAGCGAGATTAGAAATAGCTCCAGTCACCTTCGGAATTCCAGATTTGCATGAGAAATTGGAAACATTTTCTTGAAATTAGTGGAAGACATAAGAGTTTACTACATTCTTTGGAGATTGCCTCAGAAAAACCTCCAACGTTTTAGAAGGAGGCTTAAATAAACAGATTTTTCTTTCATGTAATTAGCAAGAGTCCATGAGCTAGTGACGTATGGGATATACATTCCTACCAGGAGGGGCAAAATTTCCCAAACCTCAAAATGCCTATAAATACACCCCTCACCACACCCACAATTCAGTTTTACAAACTTTGCCTCCGATGGAGGTGGTGAAGTAAGTTTGTGCTAGATTCTACGTTGATATGCGCTCCGCAGCAAGTTGGAGCCCGGTTTTCCTCTCAGCGTGCAGTGAATGTCAGAGGGATGTGAGGAGAGTATTGCCTATTTGAATGCAGTGATCTCCTTCTACGGGGTCTATTTCATAGGTTCTCTGTTATCGGTCGTAGAGATTCATCTCTTACCTCCCTTTTCAGATCGACGATATACTCTTATTTATATACCATTACCTCTGCTGATTCTCGTTTCAGTACTGGTTTGGCTTTCTACAAACATGTAGATGAGTGTCCTGGGGTAAGTATATCTTATTTTCTGTGACACTCTAAGCTATGGTTGGGCACTTTGTTTAAAGTTCTAAATATATGTATTCAAACATTTATTTGCCTTGACTCAGAATATTCAACATTCCTTATTTTTCAGACAGTCAGTTTCATATTTGGGATAATGCATTTGAATTAATCATTTTTTCTTACCTTCAAAAATTTGACTCTTTTTTCCCTGTGGGCTGTTAGGCTCGCGGGGGCTGAAAATGCTTCATTTTATTGCGTCATTCTTGGCGCGGACTTTTTTGGCGCCAAAAAATATTTTCCGTTTCCGGCGTCATACGTGTCGCCGGAAGTTGCGTCATTTTTTGACGTTATTTTGCGCCAAGAATGTCGGCGTTCCGGATGTGGCGTCATTTTTGGCGCCAAAAGCATTTAGGCGCCAAATAATGTGGGCGTCTTATTTGGCGCTAAAAAATATGGGCGTCGCTTTTGTCTCCACATTATTTAAGTCTCATTTTTCATTGCTTCTGGTTGCTAGAAGCTTGTTCTTTGGCATTTTTTCCCATTCCTGAAACTGTCATTTAAGGAATTTGATCAATTTTGCTTTATATGTTGTTTTTTCTCTTACATATTGCAAGATGTCTCACGTTGCATCTGAGTCAGAAGATACTTCAGGAAAATCGCTGTCTAGTGCTGGATCTACCAAAGCTAAGTGTATCTGCTGTAAACTTTTGGTAGCTATTCCTCCGGCTGTTGTTTGTATTGTCATGACAAACTTGTTAATGCAGATAATATTTCCTTTAGTAAAGTACCATTGCCTGTTGCAGTTCCTTCAACATCTAAGGTGCAGAATGTTCCTGATAACATAAGAGATTTTGTTTCTGAATCCATCAAGAAGGCTATGTCTGTTATTTCTCCTTCTAGTAAACGTAAAAAATCTTTTAAAACTTCTCTCCCTACAGATGAATTTTTAAATGAACATCATCATTTTGATTCTGATGACTCTTCTGGTTCAGAGGATTCTGTCTCAGAGATTGATGCTGATAAATCTTCATATTTATTTAAAATGGAATTTATTCGTTCTTTACTTAAAGAAGTACTAATTGCTTTAGAAATAGAGGATTCTGGTCCTCTTGATACTAATTCTAAATGTTTAGATAAGGTATTTAAATCTCCTGTGGTTATTCCAGAAGTTTTTCCTGTTCCTAATGCTATTTCTGAAGTAATTTCCAAAGAATGGGATAAATTGGGTAATTCATTTACTCCTTCTAAACGTTTTAAGCAATTATATCCTGTGCCGTCTGACAGATTAGAATTTTAGGACAAAATCCCTAAAGTTGATAGGGCTATTTCTACCCTTGCTAAACGTACTACTATTCCTACGTCAGATGGTACTTCGTTTAAGGATCCTTTAGATAGGAAGATTGAATCCTTTCTAAGAAAAGCTTATCTGTGTTCAGGTAATCTTCTTAGACCTGCTATATCATTGGCTGATGTTGCTGCAGCTTCAACTTTTTGGTTGGAAACTTTAGCGCAACAAGTAACACATCATGATTCTCATGATATTATTATTCTTCTTCAACATGCTAATAATTTTATCTGTGATGCCATTTTTGATATTATCAGAGTTGATGTCAGGTTTATGTCTCTAGCTATTTTAGCTAGAAGAGCTTTATGGCTTAAAACTTGGAATGCTGATATGGCTTCTAAATCAACTCTACTTTCCATTTCTTTCCAGGGTAACAAATTATTTGGTTCTCAGTTGGATTCTATTATCTCAACTGTTACTGGTGGGAAAGGAACTTTTTTACCACAGGATAAAAAATCTAAGGGTAAAAACAGGGCTAATAATCGTTTTCGTTCCTTTCGTTTCAACAAAGAACAAAAGCCTAATCCTTCATCCTCAGGAGCAGTTTCAGTTTGGAAACCATCTCCAGTCTGGAATAAATCCAAGCCTGCTAGAAAGGCAAAGCCTGCTTCTAAGTCCACATGAAGGTGCGGCCCTCATTCCAGCTCAGCTGGTAGGGGGCAGGTTACGTTTTTTCAAAGAAATTTGGATCAATTCTGTTCACAATCTTTGGATTCAGAACATTGTTTCAGAAGGGTACAGAATTGGTTTCAAGATGAGACCTCCTGCAAAGAGATTTTTTCTTTCCCGTGTCCCAGTAAATCCAGTGAAAGCTCAAGCATTTCTGAATTGTGTTTCAGATCTAGAGTTGGCTGGAGTAATTATGCCAGTTCCAGTTCCGGAACAGGGGATGGGGTTTTATTCAAATCTCTTCATTGTACCAAAGAAGGAGAATTCCTTCAGACCAGTTCTGGATCTAAAAATATTGAATAGTTATGTAAGGATACCAACGTTCAAGATGGTAACTGTAAGGACTATCTTGCCTTTTGTTCAGAAAGGGCATTATATGTCCACAATAGATTTACAGGATGCATATCTGCATATTCCGATTCATCCAGATCATTATCAGTTCCTGAGATTCTCTTTTCTGGACAAGCATTACCAGTTTGTGGCTCTGCCGTTTGGCCTAGCTACAGCTCCAAGAATTTTTACAAAGGTTCTCGGTGCCCTTCTGTCTGTAATGAGAGAACAGGGTATTGTGGTATTTCCTTATTTGGACGATATCTTGGTACTTGCTCAGTCTTTACATTTAGCAGAATCTCATACGAATCGACTTGTGTTGTTTCTTCAAGATCATGGTTGGAGGATCAATTTACCAAAAAGTTCATTGATTCCTCAGACAAGGGTAATCTTTCTGGGTTTCCAGATAGATTCAGTGTCCATGACTCTGTCTTTAACAGACAAGAGACGTCTAAAATTGATTTCAGCTTGTCGAAACCTTCAGTCACAATCATTCCCTTCGGTAGCCTTATGCATGGAAATTCTAGGTCTTATGACTGCTGCATCGGACGCGATCCCCTTTGCTCGTTTTCACATGCGACCTCTTCAGCTCTGTATCCTGAATCAATGGTGCAAGGATTACACAAAGATATCTCAAATAATATCTTTAAAACCGATTGTTCGACACTCTCTAACGTGGTGGACAGATCACCATCGTTTAATTCAGGGGGCTTCTTTTGTGCTTCCGACCTGGACTGTAATTTCAACAGATGCAAGTCTCACAGGTTGGGGAGCTGTGTGGGGATCTCTGACGGCACAAGGAGTTTGGGAATCTCAGGAGGTGAGATTACCGATCAATATTTTGGAACTCCGTGCAATTTTCAGAGCTCTTCAGTTTTGGCCTCTTCTGAAGAGAGAATCGTTCATTTGTTTTCAGACAGACAATGTCACAACTGTGGCATACATCAATCATCAAGGAGGGACTCACAGTCCTCTGGCTATGAAAGAAGTATCTCGAATTTTGGTTTGGGCGGAATCCAGCTCCTGTCTAATTTCTGCGGTTCATATCCCAGGTATAGACAATTGGGAAGCGGATTATCTCAGTCGCCAAACGTTGCATCCGGGCGAATGGTCTCTTCACCCAGAGGTATTTCTTCAGATTGTTCAAATGTGGGAACTTCCAGAAATAGATCTGATGGCGTCTCATCTAAACAAGAAACTTCCCAGGTATCTGTCCAGATCCCGGGATCCTCAGGCGAAGGCAGTGGATGCATTATCACTTCCTTGGAAGTATCATCCTGCCTATATCTTTCCGCCTCTAGTTCTTCTTCCAAGAGTAATCTCCAAGATTCTGAAGGAATGCTCGTTTGTTCTGCTGGTAGCTCCGGCATGGCCTCACAGGTTTTGGTATGCGGATCTTGTCCGGATGGCCTCTTGCCAACCGTGGACTCTTCCGTTAAGACCAGACCTTCTGTCGCAAGGTCCTTTTTTCCATCAGGATCTGAAATCCTTAAATTTAAAGGTATGGAGATTGAACGCTTGATTCTTGGTCAAAGAGGTTTCTCTGACTCTGTGATTAATACTATGTTACAGGCGCGTAAATCTGTATCTAGAGAGATATATTATAGAGTCTGGAAGACTTATATTTCTTGGTGTCTTTCTCATCATTTTTCTTGGCATTCTTTTAGAATACCGAGAATTTTACAGTTTCTTCAGGATGGTTTAGATAAGGGTTTGTCCGCAAGTTCCTTGAAAGGACAAATCTCTGCTCTTTCTGTTCTTTTTCACAGAAAGATTGCTATTCTTCCTGATATTCATTGTTTTGTACAAGCTTTGGTTCGTATAAAACCTGTCATTAAGTCAATTTCTCCTCCTTGGAGTTTGAATTTGGTTCTGGGAGCTCTTCAAGCTCCTCCATTTGAACCTATGCATTCATTGGACATTAAATTACTTTCTTGGAAAGTTTTGTTCCTTTTGGCAATCTCTTCTGCCAGAAGAGTTTCTGAATTATCTGCTCTTTCTTGTGAGTCTCCTTTTCTGATTTTTCATCAGGATAAGGCGGTGTTGCGAACTTCTTTTGAATTTTTACCTAAAGTTGTGAATTCCAACAACATTAGTAGAGAAATTGTGGTTCCTTCATTATGTCCTAATCCTAAGAATTCTAAGGAGAAATCATTGCATTCTTTGGATGTTGTTAGAGCTTTGAAATATTATGTTGAAGCTACTAAGTCTTTCCGAAAGACTTCTAGTCTATTTGTTATCTTTTTCCGGTTCTAGAAAAGGCCAGAAAGCTTCTGCCATTTCTTTGGCATCTTGGTTGAAATCTTTAATTCATCTTGCCTATGTTGAGTCGGGTAAAACTCCGCCTCAGAGGATTACAGCTCATTCTACTAGGTCAGTTTCTACTTCCTGGGCATTTAGGAATGAAGCTTCGGTTGATCTGATTTGCAAAGCAGCAACTTGGTCCTCTTTGCATACTTTTACTAAATTCTACCATTTTGATGTATTTTCTTCTTCTGAAGCAGTTTTTGGTAGAAAAGTACTTCAGGCAGTGGTTTCAGTTTGAATCTTCTGCTTATGTTTTTCATTAAACTTTATTTTGGGTGTGGATTATTTTCAGCAGGAATTGGCTGTCTTTATTTTATCCCTCCCTCTCTAGTGACTCTTGTGTGGAAAGATCCACATCTTGGGTAATCATTATCCCATACGTCACTAGCTCATGGACTCTTGCTAATTACATGAAAGAAAACATAATTTATGTAAGAACTTACCTGATAAATTCATTTCTTTCATATTAGCAAGAGTCCATGAGGCCCGCCCTTTTTTGTGGTGGTTATGATTTTTGTATAAAGCACAATTATTCCAATTCCTTATTTTATATGCTTTCGCACTTTTTTATCACCCCACTTCTTGGCTATTCGTTAAACTGAATTGTGGGTGTGGTGAGGGGTGTATTTATAGGCATTTTGAGTTTTGGGAAACTTTGCCCCTCCTGGTAGGAATGTATATCTCATACGTCACTAGCTCATGGACTCTTGCTAATATGAAAGAAATGAATTTATCAGGTAAGTTCTTACATAAATTATGTTTTCCTTCCATAGGAATAGGTTCTAGAACTCCCATAGTAAGTAAAACTTCTCGCAGCAAGGTGTGCAGATAATCCATCTTAAAGATGCACTCTCAGATTCCAGGTCCAACGATCCTGACTATCTCACAGTATCTCTAACCTTTTGCAGTATCTGAATCTTCCACATCAGAATACTTAAGCAGTTTTACAGATGTGCTGCTTCTGTGAGATATGAACTGAAACCAGCTGAAGTATTACCCCCTGCGAACAAACTCTTAAGTTTGCTCTGGGGAGGAATAGATGCCAAAACTGTATGAATAGTGGAGTGCAAATATTCCTTAAAATCAGGAAAGACATCTAGGTGACCTCCCTGGGACCTACCCTGCACTTTAATAGCCTCCTAGTCAGCACACCTATAACAGTTTCCCAAAGAAAAAACATCTAACACAAAGAATGTAAAGCAACATTACCTAGGAGTGACTATAAAGTACCGCAAACCTGTCACAGAAAAATGTGTATTGTCCCCAGGCTATGTGTAAAATTAACATTTTTCACCTACCTGTTAGAACCTGCTCCACCATGCTTACCAAGCTGCAGTAAAACTGCGCTGAGCACAATAGCCCATTCTGGTAAATAGAGAACTAAACAGGATCTGATGCAGCAGTACATCGAGAGGCAACAGGAGGAAGCTGAAGGATAAATCCCAGCAACACCTGAGGCAGGCTAGTGACAAACTCCCAAGGGAGAATTGCTCTCACTGCCAGTTCATTCCTATAAACCCGTCTTATTCCCGGCTCTCTGAGGGGGATTATGGGTCTCCCGTAGCTCTTAGAATCCCTGTCAACGTTCTCACTGAAGAGCACTTCAATTTTCACCTTCTCCTGTGGAGGTAAATAAATAAGTCTGAAGATTACAGGGAGGTGGGAGGGGTTAAAGGCTGTTGGTACTTTGGGTATTTTTGCCTTCTGCAAGTGGACTGGAATATAATCCCTCATGTGATGACTTGTAGACTTTCAGCACCTTATGAAAGAAAGAGGATTTAACTCAAAACAGGTGGTAAATAAAATAGCTTACCTCTTCCTCTATTCCAAGGGTTTGAACAGATCTATTTAAAACTTTTTGGGAAGCTGGAAACCAGTTTAAAAAAGAAAATGTATGCTTACCAGATAAATTTATTTCATTTTTGACACGATGAGTCCATGGATCATCTTAATTACTATTGGAAATACCACTCCGGCCCTGCAGGAGGCAGCAAAGAGCACCACAGCCAAGCTGCTAAATAGCTCCTCCCTTCCCTCCCACTCCAGTCATTCGACCGAAGTTAAGGAGAGAAAGGAAGAAACAAGGTGCACAGGTGTCTGAAGTTTATAACATACAAAAAACCTGTCTAAATAACAGGGAGGGCCATGGACTCATCGTGTCAAAAAAGAAATACATTTATCAGGTAAGCATAAATTTTTCTTTTTTTTTTATGACACGAGTCCACGGATCATCTTATTTACTATTGGGAATCAATACCCAAGCTAGAGTACACAGATGATACGGGAGGGACAAGACAGGGAACCTAAACTGAATGTACCACTGCTTGAAGAACCTCTCTCAACAAAAGCGGCCTCAGTCGAGGCAAGTGTGTCAAATTTGTAGAATTTCTGAAAAAGTGTGCAGAGAGGACCAAGTTGCAGCCTTGCAAATCTGTTCCACAGAAGCTTCATTTTTGAATGCCCATGAGGAAACAACAGCCCTCATGGAATGAGCCGCAACTCTCTCTGGAGGCTGCTGTCCAGCAGTCTCATATGCAAAACGTATGATACTCTTCAGACAAAAAGAAAGAAGTAGCCGTAGCTTTCTGTCCCTTACGTTTTCCAGAGAAAACCCCAAACAAAGCAGAAGACTGACGAAATTCTTTAGTCGCCTGCAAGCAAAACTTTAAGGTACAAACCATGTCCAAATTGTGTAGAAGCCGTTCCTTCTGAGAGGTAGGATTAGGAAGTAACAACAATCTCCTGATTAATGTTCAGATCAGAAACAACTTTAGGAAGAAATCCTAAGTTAGTACGTAAAACTACCTTATCAGAATGAAAAACAAGGTAAGGGGACACATACTGCAATGCCGAGAGCTATGACACTCTGCGAGCAGAAGAAATAGCAACCAGAAATAACACCTTCTAAGATAACAACTAATATCTAAGGAATGCATAGGCTCAAATGAAGCCCCTTGAAGAACTTTGAGAACCAAATTAAGACTCCATGGAGGAGTAACTGGTTTGAACACAGGCCTGATAAAAAGATTGCACATCTGCCAGACGTTTGTGTAACAAAATAGATAAGGCAGAAATTTTACCCTTTAGGGGACTTGTCGATAATCCTTTCTCCAAACCCTCTTGGAAAAAAGACACAATTCTAGGAATCCTAACTCTACTCCAGGAGTAGCCCTTGGATTCACACCACTAGAGATATTTACGCCAAATTTTATGGTAAATCATTCTAGTTACAGGCTTACGAGCCTGAATCATGGTCTCTATGACCGATTCTGAAAAGCCCCGCTTGGATAAAATTAAGCGTTCAATCTCCAAGCAGTCAGCTTCAGAGAAACTAGATTTGGGTGAAGGAAGGGCCCTTGATTAAAAAGTCCTTCCTCAATGGAAGTCTCTCTAAGGTGGCAGAGATGACATGTCCACCAGATCTGCATACCAAATCCTGCGAGGCCAAGCCGGTACAATAAAGATCACCGAGACCCTCTCCTGCTTGATTTGAGCAATAACCCGAGAAAGAAGAGCAAACAGAGGAAATAGGTATGCTAGACTGAAGATCCAAGGTACCACCAGGGCGTCTATCAGTACCGCCTGAGGGTCCCTGGACCTGTACCTTGGAAGCTTGGCATTCTGCCGAGATGCCATGAGCTCCAATTCCGGCTGACCTCATTTGAGAATCAGTCTGGAAAACACTTCCAGATGGAGTTCCCACTCCCCCGGATGAAAAGTCTGCATGCTCAGGAAGTCTGCCTCCCAATTGTCCACCCCTGGGATGTGAATCGCCGACAGACAGCAAGAGTGGGTTTCCGCCCACTGGATTATTTTGGTTACCTCTGTCATCGCTAAGGAACTCCTCCCTGATGATTGATGTAAGCCACTGAAGTTATATTGTCCGACTGGAACCTGATAAACTGGACCGAGACTAACTGGGGCCAGGCCAGAAGAGTATTCAAGATCGCTCTCAGTTCAAGAATGTTTATAGGAAGAACAGACTCTGTCCGAATTCAAACTCCCTGAACCTTTAGGGAGCCCCAGACTGCTCCCCATCCTAGAAGGCTGGCGTCTGTTGTCACAATCACCCAAGAAGGTCTGCGAAAGCAGGTTCCCTGGGAAAGATGATCCCAAGACAACCACCATTGAATAGAATCCTGTTTCTTCCGCTCCAGAAGTATTCGAAGAGACAAGTCTGCATAATCTCATTTCCATTGCATGAGCATGTTTAACTGCAGAGGTCTGAGATGGAACCGAGCAAACGGGATGATGTCCATTGCCGTTACCATCAGCCCGATTACCTCCATGTACTGAGCCACTGATGGCCGATGGACTTCTGTCAGAAAAATCTTCATTGATAGGGAATCTATTATGGTTCCCAAGAAAGTTACCTTTGTATTTGGGACAAAGGAACTCTTTTCCAAATTTACCTTCCACCAGTGGATCTTGCTTGTTGTAAAGATGGCGCCTGGACTGGGATGTCGTCCAGATAGGGCACCACTGCAATGCCCCATAACTGAAGCACTGCTAACAACGATCCCAGAACCTTTGTGAAAATTCTGGGAGATGTGGCAAGACCGAAGGGAAGAGCCATGAATTGGAAGTTTATGTCTAGAAAGGCAAACCTTAGGAACTTGTGATGATCCCTGTGAATGGGAACATGCAGGTACGCGTTCTTTAAATCCACTGTTGTCATAAACTGACCATCTTCGATCAAAGGGAGAATGGAACGAATAGTTTCCATCTTGAAGGACGGTACTTTGAGAAAGTTGTTTAGACAGTTGAGATCTAAAATTGGTTTCCTCTTTTTTGGGAACCACGAACAGATTTGAATAAAATCCCAGACCCTGTTCCTGTATCAGAACAGGAACAATCACTCCCAGGTTGGAGAGGTCTCCTACACAGTGTAAGAACGCCTCTCTTCTTGTCTGCAGATAATCTTGAAAGCAGAAACCTGTCTCTGGGAGGAAAACTTCTTAACTCTAGTTTGTATCCCTGGGACACTATTTCTATTGCCCAGGGATCCTGAACATCTCAAACCCATGCCTGAGCGAAGGAAAGTCTGCCCCCCTACAAGATCCGGTCCCGGATTGGGGGCAGGTCCTTCATGCTGTCTTTGATTCAATAGCAGGCTTCTTGGATTGTTTTCCCTTATTCCAAGACTGATTGGGTCTCCTTTTTGTTTGTTTCTCTTATCCTGAGGGAGGTGACCTTTACCTCCCGGGATATCAGAGATAATGTCCGTCAATCCAGGTCCAAACAAGGTCTTCCCCTTGTAAGGAATTGCTAAAAGCTTAGACTTAGAGGACACATCCACAGACCAAGGTTTTAACCATAAGGCTCTGCGAGCTAAAATAGAGAAACCTGAAATCTTTGCTCCCAGTTTGATAACTTTAAGGGAAGCATCCGTAATAAAAGGAATTAGCTAATTAAGAGCTTTATCCTATCCTAGATTTCATCCAGGGAAGTTTCTGTCTTGATAGCATCAGACAACGCATCAAACCAATATGCCGCCGCACTAGTGACGGTAGCAATGCACACAGCTGGCTGCCATTGTAAGCCCTGGTGTACATACATCTTTTTGAGTAACCCCTAAAATTTCTTGTCCATAGGATCTTTGAACGAGCAACTATCCTCTATGGGAATAATAGATCTCTTAGCTAAGGAGGAAAAGGCTCCTTCCACCTTGGGGACTGTTTGCCAAGTCCCCTTAATAGAGTCGGCTATGGGAAACATCTTTATAAATATAGGAGAAGGAGAAAAAGGGATACCCGGTCTCTCCCACTCCTTAGCAATGATCTCAGAAGCTCGGCCTGGTACCGGAAACACGTCTTTCAAGGAAGGAACCTAAAAAACAAAATTTATGCTTACCTGATAAATTTATTTCTTTTGCGATGTACCGAGTCCACGGTTTCATCCTTACTTGTGGGATATTATCCTTCCTAACAGGAAGTAGCAAAGAGAGCACCACAGCAGAGCTGTCTATATAGCTCCCCCCTTAACTCCACCCCACAGTCATTCGACCGAAGGCCAAGGAAGAAAAGGAGAAACTATAAGGTGCAGAGGTGACTGAAGTTTACAATAAAAAATACTATCTGTCTTGATAGACAGGGCGGGCTGTGGACTCGGTACATCGCAAAAAGAAATTTATCAGGTAAGCATAAATTTTGTTTTCTTTTGCATGATGTACCGAGTCCACTGTTTCATCCTTACTTGTGGGATACCAATACCAAAGCTTTAGGACACGGATGAAGGGAGGGACAAGACCGGAACCTAAACAGAAGGCACCACTGCCTTTCTCCCAAAAATAGCCTCCGAAGAAGCAAAAGTATAACATTTGTAAAATTTGGAAAAGGTATGAAGCGAAGACCAAGTCGCAGCCTTACAAATCTGTTCAACAGAAGCATTGTTTTTAAAAGCCCATGTGGAAGCCACCGCTCTAGTGGAGTGAGCTGTAATTCTTTCAGGAGGCTGCTGTCCAGCAGTTTCATAAGCCAAACAGATGATGCTTTTCAGCCAAAAGGAAAGAGAGGTAGCCGTAGCCTTTTGACCTCTACGCTTTCCAGCATAGACAACAAAGAAGATGATTGACGAAAATCTTTGGTTGCCTGCAAATAAAACTTCAAAGCACGAACTACATCCAAGTTGTGCAACAGACGTTCCTTCTTAGAAGAAGGATTAGGACACAGAGAAGGAACAACAATTTCCTGATTGATATTCCTGTTAGAAACAACCTTAGGGAGGAACCCAGGTTTGGTACGCAAAACCACCTTATCAGAATGGAAAATAAGATAAGGCGAGTCGCATTGTAATGCAGATAGCTCAGAAACCCTTCGAGCTGAAGAGATAGCAACTAGAAACAGAACTTTCCAAGATAGAAGCTTAATATCTATGGAATGCATGGGTTCAAACGGAACCCCCTGAAGAACATTAAGAACTAAATTTAGACTCCATGGCGGAGCAACAGGTTTGATTCTAACTAAAGCCTGACAAAAAGCCAGAACGTCTGGGACATCAGTCAGACGCTTGTGCAATAGAATAGACAAAGCAGATATCTGTCCTTTTAAGGAACTAGCTGACAATCCTTTCTCCAATCCTTCTTGAAGAAAGGACAAAATTCTAGGAATCCTGATCTTACTCCATGAGTAGCCTTTGGATTCGCACCAAAAAAGATATTTACGCCATATCTTATGATAGATTTTCCTAGTGACAGGCTTTCGAGCCTGAATCAAGGTATCTATGACCTACTCAGAGAAACCCCGCTTTGATAAAATCAAGCGTTCAATCTCCAAGCAGTCAGTTGCAGAGAAATTAGATTTGGATGCTTGAACGGACCTTGAATCAGAAGGTCCTGACGCAGTGGCAGAGTCCATGGTGGTAGAGATGACATGTCCACCAGGTCTGCATACCAAGTCCTGCGTGGCCACGCAGGTGCTATCAAAATCACTGAAGCTCTCTCCTGCTTGATTCTGGCAATCATACGCGGAAGGAGAGGGAAAGGTGGAAACACATAAGCCAGGTTGAACGACCAGGGTACTGCTAGAGCATCTATCAGTACAGCCTGATGGTCCCTGGACCCATAACAAGGAAGTTTGGCGTTCTGACGAGACGCCATCAGATCCAATTCCGGTGTGCCCCATAGCTGAACCAGTTGAGCAAACACCTCCGGATGGAGCTCCCACTCCCCCGGATGAAAAGTCTGACTTAGAAAATCTGCCTCCCAGTTCTCTACCCCTGGGATATAGATCGCTGATAGATGGCAAGAGTGAGTTTCTGCCCATCTGATTATCCTGGAAACTTCTATCATCGCCAAGGAACTCCTTGTTCCCCCCTGATGATTGATATAAGCTACAGTCATGATGTTGTCCGACTGAAATCTGATGAATCCGGCCGAAGCCAGCTGAGGCCACGCCTGAAGAGCATTGAATATCGCTCTTAACTCCAGAATATTTATCGGTAGGAGGGCCTACTCCTGAGTCCACAAACCCTGTGCTTTCAGAGAATTCCAGATTGCAACCCGAGCCCTGTAGGCTGGCGTCCGTCGTCACTATAACCCACGCTGGCCTGCAGAAACAGATTCCCCTGGACAGGTGATCCTGTGACAACCACAAAAGAAGAGAGTCTCTGGTCTCTTGATCCAGATTTATCTGAGGAGATAAATCTGCATAATCCCCATTCCACTGTTTGAGCATGCATAGTTGCAGTGGTCTGAGATGCAAGCGAGCAAACAGAACTATGTCCATTGCCGCTACCATAAGTCCGATTACCTCCATACACTGAGCCACTGATGGCCAAGGAATGGAATGAAGAGCTTGGCAGGTGGTTAAAATCTTTGATTTCCTGACCTCCGTCAGAAAAATGTTCATGTCCACCGAGTCTATCAGAGTTCCCAGGAATGGAACTCTTGTGAGAGGAATAAGAACTCTTTTTCACGTTCACCTTCCACCCATGAGATCTTAGAAAGGCCAACACTAAGTCCATGTGAGACTTGGCTGGTAGGAAAGTCGACGCTTGAATTAGGATGTCGTCTAGATAAGGCGCCACTGCTATGCCCCGTGGCCTTAGGACCGCCAGAAGGGACCCTAGCACCTTTGTGAAGATTCTTGGCGCCGTGGCCAACCCGAAGGGAAGAGCCACGAACTGGTAATGCCTGTCCAGAAAGGCAAACCTGAGGAACTGGTGATGATCTTTGTGGATAGGAATGTGTAGATACGGATCCTTTAAATCCACGGTGGTCATATATTGACCCTCCTGGATCATTGGTAAAATAGTCTGAATGGTCTCCATCTTGAAGGAAGGAACTCTTAGGAATTGGTTTAGGATCTTGAGATCTAGAATTGGTCTGAAGCCACCACTGCTCTACTGAAGAGACTGATGTGGACTACGCCTACACCCTAGAACAAAGCAGCACAATCTTGCACTATTTAAAAAATAATAAACTCTTAATTGAAGAATCTTTTCTCACACCTAACTTTACCACTTCCTTACACTAACGTAGGCAAAGAGAATGACTGGAGTGGGAGGGAAGGGAGGAGCTATTTAGCAGCTTGGCTGTGGTGCTCTTTGCCGCCTCCTGCAGCGCAGGAGTGGTATTCCCAATAGTAATTAAGATGAACCGTGGACTCGTCGTGTCATTAAAAAGAAATATTTTAAAAAAACAAAAACAACAATTTACAAAAATATAAAAACATATCTAATTGATTTTATCAAAAAACACAAATGTCAAAATGTTTTAACCAAAATAAAATGGTAAATAAAATGGCTTACCTCTTCCTCCATTCCAAGGGTCTGAAGAATAGTTCTATTTAAAGATTCTTGGGAAGTTCGAGACCTGTTTAAAATATAAAACACAGTTGGGTTAGAAAAATATAAAATGTATTAATTATTTTTAACAAAAAAAAAAAAACATTTATAAACAGTTTAACCTAAAAGAGATGGGAAATAAAATAGCTCACCTCTTTCTCCATTCTGAGGGTTTGAAGAACAGTTCTATTTAAAACTTCCTGGGAAGCTTGAGACCTGTTTAGAAAAAACAGTTTATTAACAAAAATAAAAAACATATCTATATGCTTTTATCCAAAAACACAAATTTTAAAAATGATTTAACCAAAAAGAGATGGTGAATCAAATAACTTACCTCTTCCTCGATTCTGAGGATTTAAAGAACAGTTCTATTTAAAACTTCTTGGGAAGCTCAACGCCTGTTTAAAAATTAAAAAAAAAACAATTGGTTTACAAAAATATTAAGCATATCTAAATGTTTTCATCAAAAACATGATTTTAAAAAGGGTTTAACCAAAAAGAGATGGTGAAAAAGCTAAATGTATGCTTACTTGATACATGTATTTCTTTCTTGACACGGTGACTCCACAAATCATCTATAATTACTATTGGGGATATCACTCCTGGCCAGCAGGAGGAGGCAAAGAGCACCACAGCAAAGCTGTTACATATCACCCCCCTTCCCTCCAACCCCAGTCATTCGACCGAAGTAAAGGAGAGAAAGGAAGTAACAAGGTGCAGAGGTGCCTGAGGTTTATAATACAACAAAAACCTGTCTAAATAAACAGGGCGGGCCATGGACTCACTGTGTCAAGAAATTTTGTTTTCTTTCTAATGACACGGTGAGTCCACAGATCATCTATAATTACTATTGGGAATCAATATCCAAGCTAGAGGACACAGATGATAAGGGAGGTAACCTAAACAGAAGGCACTACTGCTTGAAGAACCTTTCTCCCAAAAGAAGCCTGAGCCGAGGCAAAAGTTTCACATATATAGAATTTTGAAAAAGTTTGTAGAGAGGACCAAGTTGCAGCCTTGCAAGTCTGTTCCACAGAAGCTTCATTTTTGAATGCCCAGTTTCATAGGCCAAGCAAATGATACTCTTCAGCCACAAAGAAAGAGAAGTAGCCATAGCTTTCTTTCCCTTACGTTTCCCAGAGAAAACTACAGAGCAGAAGACTGGCGAAAATTCTTAGTCGCCTGTAGATAGAATTTCAACGCATGCACCACGTCTAGGTTGTGCAGCAGTCATTCCTTATGAGAAGATAGGTTAGGACACAAAGGAGGAACAACAATCTCCTGATTAATGTTCGTATCTGAAACCACTTAGTACGCAAAACTACCATATCCGTATAAAAAAAATATGGTAAGGAGATTAAAACTGCAACGCCAAGAGCTCTGAGACTCTAAAAGCAGACGAAATAGCAACAAGAAACAAAACCTTCCAAGATAACAATTTAATATCTAAGGAATGCATAGGTTCAAACGGAGCCTGCAGAAGAATTTTAAGAACAAGGTTAAGACTCCAGGGAGGAGTAAAAGATTTGAACACAGGCCTGATTTTGACCAAGGCCTGACAGAGCGATTGCACGTCTGGTACATCCGCCAGACATTTATGTAACAAAATAGATAAGGCAGATATTTGACCTTTCAAGGAACCTACCGATAAACCCTTCTCAAAACCCTCTTGGAGAAAGGACAGAATTTGAGGAATCCGAACTCTACTCCAAGAGTAGCCTCTGGATTCACACCAATACAGATATTTACGCCATATCTTGTAGTAAATCTTCCTGGTAACAGGCTTACGAGCCTGAATCATGGTCTCAATGACCGACTCAGAAAATCCCCGCTTAGATAAGATTAAGCGATCAATCTCCAAGCAGTCAGCTTCAGAGAAACGAGATTTGGATGAAGGAAGGGCCCCTGAAGTAGAAGGTCTTTCCTCAGAGGGAGTCTCCAAGGTGGGAAAGATGACATCCCCACTAGGTCTGCATATCATATCCTGTGAGGCCACGCCGGTGCAATGAGATTTACCAATGCCCTCTCCTGTTTGATTCAAGCAATGACCCGAGGAAATAGGTATGCTAGACTGAAATTCCAAGGGCCCGCCAGAGCATCTATCAGTACAGCCAGAGGATCCCTTGACCTCGACCCGTACCTCGGGAGCTTGGCATTCTGACGAGATGCCATGAGAGCCAGTTCCAGCTGTCCCCATTTTAGAATCAAGCTGGAAAACACTTACGGGTTGAGTTCCCACTCCCCCGGGTGAAAAGTCTGTTTGCTCAGAAAATCTGCTTCCCAATTGTCCACTCCTAGAATGTGGATCGTAGATAGACAGCAGTTGTGGGTAATATTGGCTACCTCCGTCATGGCCAAGGAACTCAGAGTTCCCCCCTGATGGTTGATGTAAGCCACTGAAGTTATGTTGTCCGACTAGAACCTGATAAACCGGGCTGAAGCTAACAGAGGCCAGGCCAGAAGAGCATTGAAGATTGCCCTCAGCTCTAGAATGTTTATGGGGAGAGCAAACTCCTCCTGAGTCCATGTCTCCTGAGCCTTTAGTGAGCCCCAGACTGCTCCCCATCCCAGCAGGCTGGTGTCCGTTGTCACAATCACCCAGGTGGGTCTGCGGAAGCAGGTTCCCTGGGAGAGATGTTCCTGAGACAACCACCAAGGAAGAGAATCTCTTGTCGCCTGATCCAGATGTAATCGCGTAGACAGATCCGCATAATCCCCGTTCCATTGCCTGAGCATGCATAACTGCAGAGGTCTGAGTTGGAAACGGGCAAACGGAATGATGTCCATGGCCGCTACCATCAGACCGATCCCCTCCATACATTGAGCCACTGACGGCTGAGGAGACGACTGAAGAACCAGACAAGAATTGAAGATCTTTGATTTTCTGACCTCTGTCAGAAATATTTTCATTGATAGGGAATCTATTATGGTTCCCAAGAACACTGCCCTTGTAGCTGGAATTAAGGAACTCTTTCCCAAATTCACCTTCCACCCGTGAGAACACAGAAAGGATAACATCTCTGTGTAGGAGTTTGCTTGTTAAAAGGATGACGCCTGAACCAGAATGTCGTCCAGATAAGGCGCCACTGCAATGTCCCGCAACCATGGCACTGCCAACAGGGATCCCAGGACCTTTGAAAAAATTCTGGGAGCTGTGGCAAGGCCGAATGGAAGAGCCACAAACTGGAAGTGTTTGTCTAGAAATGCAAACCTCAGAAACTTGTGATGATCCCTGTGGATGGGAACATGCAGGTACGCATCCTTTAAAACTACTGTTGTCATGATTTGACTCTCTTGAACCAAGAGAAGAATGGAACGAATAGTTTCCATCTTGAAGGACAGTACTCTGAGGAACTTGTTTAGACTTTTGAGATCTAAAATTGGTCTAAAAGTTCCCTCTTCTTTGGGAACCACAAACAGATTGGAGTAAAATCCCAGACCCTGTTACTGCATTGGAACAGGAACTATCACTCCCAGGTCGGAAAGGTCCCAAACACAGTGTAAGAACGCCTCTTTTTATCTGGTCTACAGATAATCTTGAGAGCAGAAACCTGCCCCTGGGAGGAAAGGTCTTGAACTCTAGTTTGTATCCCTGGGACACGATGTCCACGGCCCAGGGATCATGAACATCCCAAACCCAGGCCTGAGTGAAGAAGGAAAGTCTGCCCCCCACAAGATTCGGTCCCAGATCGGGGGCAGACCCTTCATGCTGACTTTGAGTCATTAACGGGCTTCTTAGATTGCTTTCCCTTGTTCCAAGACTGTTTGGTCCTCCAGGAAGGTTTGGACTGATCTTGCTTGGTAGAGGAAGGCTTACCCTTGAAGTTTCGAAAGGAACGAAAATTACTCTGACGTCCCTTCTGCTTATTTCTCTTATCCTGAGGGAAGAAATGACCCTTCCCTCCCGTAATGTCGGAAATAATTTCAGCCAAGCCCGGCCCAAACAAGATCTTACCCTTGTAGGGAATCGCCAAAAGCTTAGACTTAGACGAAACATCCGCAGACCAGGATTTCAACCATAAGACTCTGCGGGCCAGTACGGCAAAACCAGAAATCTTTGCTCCCAGCTTAATAACCTGTAGGGAAGCATCCGTAATAAAGGAGTTAACCAACTTAAGGGCCTTGATCTTATCCTGGATCTCTTCAAGGGGAGTGTCTGTCTGAATAGAATCAGACAACGCATCAAACCAGTATGCCACTGCACTAGTGACGGTAGCAATACACACCTCAGGTTACCATTCTAAACCCTGGTGAACATACATCTTTTTGAGCAACCCCTCCAACTTCTTATCCATAGGATCCTTAAAGGAACAACTATCCTCTATGGGAATAGTGGTTCTCTTAGACAAAGTGGAAATTGCCCCTTCCACCTTGGGAACAGTCTGCCAAGACTCCTTGATAGAGTCAGCACTAGGGAACAGCTTAAAAATAGGGGATGGAGAAAAAGGGATACCAAGTCTCTCCCATTCCCTAGCATTAATCTCTGTAGCCCGATCTTGCACAGGGAAAACCTCCACCATGTCAGGTACATCTAAATACTTTAGTTTAGCTTGCTGGACTTCTTAGAATTGACTACGACCGTAGTGTCGGAGTCGTCCAAGGTAGCCAAAACCTCCTTAAGTAACAAACGGAGGTGTTCTAGCTTAAACCTGAAGGATACAATTTCAGCATCAGAAGAAGGAATTACACTGTCTGAGTCTGAGATTTCACCCTCAGATGCTACCGAAGTATCTTCCTCAGACTTCTGGGAGGGAACATTCGGAATAGCCATGACTGTGTCAGAAACCTTACTCACTGATTCTTTATATTTCCTCTTGCGCTTTCCCTGCAGCATGGGAAAAGCAGACAGCGCATCAGATACCACAGAAGACATGAGGGTAGCGATGTCTTGCAACTTAACTCCAGTTGGAGTTTGAGAGGAAGTGCAGGGCACTGCGTGTGTGGACGATAAAATTTGGGACACTTGAGGAGAAAGCTGCGGCATATCTTGAACATTTTCAGGAGACTCCTGAACAGCATCCGCCTTAGACAATGTTTGTTCAGCATCAAAAAGTCTATCCCTGTAATTCAATGTTCTCTCAATACATGAGGAACAGAAAGGGACTGGTGGTTCCACGTTAGCATCAAAACAAAGTACAAGTAACATTTTGCAGGGCCTCCTGGTCCATCTTTACCCAGAATTGAATAAATTAGAAATAAAAGTACTTAATTTTTAATCTGAAATTCACACACACAAAAAGTTACTGTCCCTTTAAATATAAAACGAAACTGCTTTATTTTTACTGCAAAAACCATGAAAAACATAATTTATGCTTACCTGATAAATTTATTTCTCTTGTAGTGTATCCAGTTCACGGATCATCCATTACTTGTGGGATATTCTCCTTCCCAACAGGAAGTTGCAAGAGGATCACCCACAGCAGAGCTGCTATATAGCTCCTCCCCTCACTGCCATATCCAGTCATTCGACCGAAACAAGCCGAGAAAGGAGAAACCATAGGGTGCAGTGGTGACTGTAGTTTAATTAAAATTTAGACCTGCCTGAAAAGGACAGGGCGGGCCGTGGACTGGATACACTACAAGAGAAATAAATTTATCAGGTAAGCATAAATTATGTTTTCTCTTGTTAAGTGCATCCAGTCCACGGATCATCCATTACTTGTGGGATACCAATACCAAAGCTAAAGTACACGGATGATGGGAGGGACAAGGCAGGAACTTAAACGGAAGGAACCACTGCCTGTAGAACCTTTCTCCCAAAAACAGCCTCCGAAGAAGCAAAAGTATCAAATTTGTAAAATTTGGACAAAGTATGAAGCGAAGACCAAGTTGCAGCCTTGCAAATCTGTTCAACAGAGGCCTCATTTTTAAAGGCCCAGGTGGAAGCCACAGCTCTAGTAGAATGAGCTGTAATCCTTTCAGGAGGCTGCTGTCCAGCAGTCTCATAGGCTAAACGGATTATACTCCGAAGCCAAAAAGAAAGAGAGGTTGCCGAGGCCTTCTGACCTCTCCTCTGTCCAGAGTAAACAACAAACAGGTTAGATGTTTGGCGAAAATCTTTAGTAGCCTGTAAGTAAAACTTCAAGGCACGGACTACGTCTAGATTATGCAAGAGACGTTCCTTCTTTGAAGAAGGATTAGGACATAATGATGGAACAACAATCTCTTGATTGATATTCTTGTTAGAAACCACCTTAGGTAAAAACCCAGGTTTTGTACGCAGAACAACTTTATCTGAATGAAAGATCAGATAAGGAGAATCACAATGTAAGGCAGATAACTCCGAGACTCTTCGAGCCGAGGAAATAGCCATCAGACAAAGAACTTTCCATGAAAGAAGTTTGATATCAATAGAATGAAGGGGTTCAAACGGAACCCCTTGAAGAACTTTAAGAACCAAGTTTAAGCTCCATGGAGGAGCAACATGTTTAAACACAGGCTTAATTCTAAATAAAGCCTGACAAAATGCCTGAACGTCTGGAACTTCTGCCAGACGCTTGAGTAAAAGAATAGACAGAGCAGAAATCTGTCCCTTTAAAGAACTAGCTGATAATCCTTTGTCCAAACCCTCTTGGAGGAAGGACAATATCATAGGAATCCTAACCCTACTCCATGAGTAATTCTTGGATTCACACCAATGAAGATATTTACGCCATGTCTTGTGGTAAATTTTCCTGGTGACAGGCTTTCGTGCCTGTATTAAGGTATCAATTACTGACTCGGAGAAGCCACGCTTTGATAGGATCAAGCGTTCAATCTCCATGCAGTCAGTCTCAGAGAAAGTAGATTCAGATGATTGAAAGGACCTTGTACCTTTCCACCAAGGACCTCAGAGGCAGAGTCCATGGTGGAAAGGATGACATGTCCACTAGGTCTGCATACCAGGTCCTGCGTGGCCACACAGGCGCTATCAATATCACCGATGCTCTTTCCTGTTTGATTTTGGCAATCAGACGAGGGAGCAGAAGAAACGGTGGAAACACATAAGCCAGGTTGAAGAACCAAGGCGCTGCTAGAGCATCTATCAGTGCCGCTTCTGAGTCCCTGGACCTGGATCCGTAACAAGGAAGCTTGGCGTTCTGGCGAGACGCCATGAGATCAAATTCTGGTTTGCCCCAACAGAGAACCAATTGAGCAAACACCTCCGGATGGAGTTCCCATTCCCCCGGATGAAAAGTCTGACGACTTAGAAAATCCGCCTCACAGTTCTCTACACCTGGGATATGGATCGCTGACAGGTGGCAAGAGTGAGTCTCTGCCCAGCGAATTATCTTGGAGACTTCTGACATCGCTAGGGAGCTCCTGGTTCCCCCTTGATGGTTGATGTAAGCCACAGTCGTGATGTTGTCCGACTGAAATCTGATGAACCTCAGTGTTGCTAGCTGAGGCCAAGCCAGAAGAGCATTGAATATTGCTCTTAACTCCAGAATATTTATTGGGAGGAGTTTCTCCTCCTGAGTCCATGAACCCTGAGCCTTCAGGGAGTTCCAGACTGCACCCCAACCTAGAAGGCTGGCATCTGTTGTTACAATTGTCCAATCTGTTCTGCGAAAGGTCATACCCTTGGACAGATGGGCCCGAGATAACCACCAGAGAAGAGAATCTCTGGTTTCCTGATCCAGATTTAGTAGAGGGGACAAATCTGTGTAATCCCCATTCCACTGACTGAGCATGCATAATTGCAGCGGTCTGAGATGCAGGCGTGCGAATGGCACTATGTCCATCACCGCTACCATTAAGCCGATTACTTCCATGCACTGAGCCACCGTGGGGCGCGGAATGGAGTGAAGAACACGGCAAGCATTTAGAAGTTTTGATAACCTGGACTCCGTCAGGTAAATTTTTATTTCTACAGAATCTATTAGAGTCCCTAGGAAGGAAACCCTTGTGAGAGGAGATAGAGAACTCTTTTCTTCGTTCACTTTCCACCCATGCGACCTCAGGAATGCCAGAACTATCTCTGTATGAGATTTGGCAATTTGAAAGCTTGACGCCTGTATCAGGATGTCGTCCAGGTAAGGAGCCACCGCTATGCCTCGCGGTCTTAGGACCGCCAGAAGTGAGCCCAGAACCTTTGTAAAAATTCTTGGGGCTGTAGCCAACCCGACTGGAAGAGCTACAAATTGGTAATGCCTGTCTAGAAAGGCAAACCTCAGGAACTGATGATGATTCTTGTGAATCGGAATGTGAAGGTAGGCATCCTTTAAGTCCACTGTGGTCATGTACTGACCCTCTTGGATCATGGGTAAAATGGTTCGAATAGTTTCCATCTTGAATGACGGAACTCTGAGGAATTTGTTTAGGATCTTTAAATCCAAAATTGGTCTGAAGGTTCCCTCTTTTTTTGGGAACCACAAACAGATTTGAATAAAACCCCTGTCCTTGTTCCGTCCGCGGAACTGGATGGATCACTCCCATTACAAGGAGATCTTGTACGCAGCTTAGGAATGCCTCTTTCTTTATCTGGTTTGCAGATAATCTTGAAAGGTGAAATCTCCCTTGTGGAGGAGAAGCTTTGAAGTCCAGAAGATATCCCTGAGATATGATCTCCAACGCCCAGGGATCCTGAACATCTCTTGCCCACGCCTGGGCGAAGAGAGAGTCTGCCCCCTACTAGATCCGTTGTCGGATAGGGGGCCACTCCTTCATGCTGTCTTAGAGGCAGCAGCAGGCTTTCTGGCCTGCTTGCCCTTGTTCCAGGACTGGTTAGGTTTCCAGGCCTGCTTGGATTGAGCAAAAGTTCCCTCTTGTTTTGAAGCAGAGGAAGTTGATGCTGC
The DNA here is from genome assembly GCF_027579735.1 of Bombina bombina. NCBI lineage: Eukaryota > Metazoa > Chordata > Amphibia > Anura > Bombinatoridae > Bombina > Bombina bombina. The sequence continues at coordinate 65,890,015 of NC_069510.1, forward strand.
ACCTGCCTTGAAATATCGAAAGGCACGAAAATTAGACTGTTTGGCCTTTGATTTGGCCCTGTCCTGAGGAAGGGTATGACCCTTACCTCCAGTAATGTCAGCAATAATTTCTTTCAAACCAGGCCCGAATAAGGTCTGCCCCTTGAAAGGAATGTTGAGTAATTTAGACTTTGAAGTCACATCAGCTGACCAATTTGAGCCATAGCGCCCTACGCGCCTGGATGGCGAATCCGGAATTCTTAGCCGTTAGTTTAGTCAAATGATCAATGGCATCAGAAACAAATGAGTTAGCTGTATGGATGGCCTCTTCCAGGGCCTCAAACCAGAATGCCGCCGCAGCAGTGACAGGCGCAATGCATGCTAGGGGCTGTAAAATAAAACCTTGTTGAATAAACATTTTCTTAAGGTAACCCTCTAATTTTTTATCCATTGGATCTGAAAAAGCACAACTGTCCTCAACCGGGATAGGTGGTACGCTTTGCTAAAGTAGAAACTGCTCCCTCCACCTTAGGGACAGTCTGCCATAAGTCCCGTGTAGTGGCATCTATTGGAAACATTTTTCTAAATATAGGAGGTGGGGAAAAGGGCACACCGGGCCTATCCCACTCCTTACTAATAATTTCTGTAAGCCTTTTAGGTATTGGAAAAACATCAGTACTCACCGGCACTGCATAGTATTTATCCAGCCTACACAATTTCTCTGGCACTGCAATTGTGTCACAGTCATTCAGAGCAGCTAATACCTCCCCAAGCAATACACGGAGGTTCTCAAGCTTAAATTTAAAATTAGAAATCTCTGAATCAGGTCTCCCGATTCAGAGACGTCACCCACAGACTGAAGCTCTCCGTCCTCAGGTTCTGCATATTGTGACGCAGTATCAGACATGGCTCTTACAGCATCTACGCGCTCTGTATCTCGTCTAACCCCAGAGCTATCGCGCTTGCCTCTCAATTCAGGCAATCTGGATAATACCTCTGACAGGGTATTATTCATGATTGCAGCCATGTCCTGCAAAGTAATCGCTATGGGCGTCCCTGGTGTACTTGGCGCCATATTAGCGTGCGTCCCTTGAGCGGGAGGCGAAGGGTCCGACACGTGGGGAGAGTTAGTCGGCATAACTTCCCCCTCGACAGACCCCTCTGGTGACAATTCTTTTATAGATAAAGACTGATCTTTACTGTTTAAGGTGAAATCAATACATTTAGTACACATTCTCCTATGGGGCTCCACCATGGCTTTTAAACATAATGAACAAGTATCCTCTGTTTCAGACATGTTTGTACAGACTAGCAATGAGACTAGCAAGCTTGGAAAACACTTTAAAGCAAGTTAACAAGCAATATAAAAAATGTTACTGTGCCTTTAAGAGAAACAAATTTTGACAAAATTTGAAATAACAGTGAAAAAAGGCAGTTACACTAACAATATTTTTACAGTGTATGTAACAAGTCAGCAGAGCATTGCACCCACTTGCAAATGGATGATTGACCCCTTAATAACAAAAACAGAATAATAAATGACAAAAACGTTTTTTAAACAGTCACAACAACTGCCACAGTCTACTGTGATTGTTACCCTCCTCAAACACGACTTTGAAGCCTTTTGAGCCCTTCAGAGATGTCCTGTATCATGCAGAGGGAAGCTGAATGTCTCTGTCAGTATTTTTAGCTACACAGAAAAGCATTAAAATAGGCCCTTCCCACTCATATTGCAACAGTGGAAAGCTTCAGGAAACTGTTTCTAGGCAAAAATCAAGCCAGGCATGTGGAAAAAAACTAGGCCCCAATAAGTTTTGTCACCAAACATATATAAAAACGATTAACATGCCAGAAAACGTTTTATATTACACTTTTATAAGAGTATGTATCTCTGTTAATAAGCCTGATACCAGTCGCTATCACTGCATTTAAGGCTTAACTTACATTAATCCGGTATCAGCAGCATTTTTCTAGCAAATTCCATCCCTAGAAATATATTAACTGCACATACCTTATTGCAGGAAAACCTGCACGTCATTCCCCCTCTGAAGTTACCTCACTCCTCAGAATATGTGAGAACGGCAGTGGATCTTAGTTACTTCTGCTAAGATCATAGAAATCACAGGCAGATTCTTCTTCTAATGCTGCCTGAGATGAAACAGTACACTCCGGTACCATTTAAAAATAACAAACTTTTGATTGAAGTTAAAAAACTAACTATAATACACCACTCTCCTCTTACTACGTCCATCTTTGTTGAGAGTTGCAAGAGAATGACTGGATATGGCAGTGAGGGGAGGAGCTATATAGCAGCTCTGCTGTGGGTGATCCTCTTGCAACTTCCTGTTGGGAAGGAGAATATCCCACAAGTAATGGATGATCCGTGGACTGGATACACTTAACAAGAGAAAAGTTGTTCTCAAACACCCCAGACAGCCTCTACACCTCATCTTAGCTTTGTTGAGGTGCCTACCTGCCCTGCTGGAAAACCGGAGACAATAGTGTTAGATAATTTCCGGACTCGATTCAGAGCACTGCACCGAATGTCCGGCAACAGTAGTACACAAACTGCAGGCCGCAACCAAATGTCTCCCTTCCAGAACACAGGAAGTGAAGAGAAAGGACATGCAACAGAAACCTTGCCGCCTCAGCTAGCCCTGCCCATCGTGGGCGTAACGAAACTAACCTCCCGGCCGGCATGATTATTAAGCCAAACTGCCGGGAGCAAGTAAAAAAAACCACCACCTCTTAGACCGGAACATATTAACTGAGCCTGTCTCCTCGTCTCCAGTGCCTGCAAACACTGCCTTATATTAGCCCATTAACTCGATAGGAGCAATGTATCTGTGTCCCATCCAAATGAAGTATTAAAGTGCCATCTTTTTCCTTATACTGCTCAGAAAATAAAAATAGCACCTACCTCAATGAAATCTGCCAGGCAGCAGGGCAGCTCACTAGGTTTGAGAGGCATGCTCCCTCACATGGACCTGTGGAAAAGAGACAAAGACTGAGTAATCTTACTCAGGCTTTCAATGTTAGGGCAGCATTAACTACTTGGGAGGCGCAGTGAGGATTATATCCCACAAGTTCCCAATTGCTCAAAAGCCACCACTGCTCTACTGAAGAGACTGACATGGACTACGGCTACACCCCAGGAAAAAGCAGAACAAACTTGCAATGCTGAAAAATAAAATCTTGATTGGAGAATCTTCTAGACACCTAAACTTTACCATCTCCTTGTTTTTAACGTAGGCAAAGCAAATGACTGGGGTTGGAGGGAAGGGAGGTAATATTTAACAGGTTTGCTGTGTTTGCCTCTTCCTGCTGGCCAGGAGTGATATTCCCAATAGTAATTATAAATGATCCGTGGACTCACCGTGTCATTAGAAAGAAATAGTTTACCTTTCCTCTTCCTCCATTCAAAAGGGTTTGATGAGCAGTTCTATTTAAAACTTCTTGGGAAGCTCGAGACCTGTATAAAAAATATTAAAAAAAAAAGTTGGTTTACAAAAATAAAAACATCTAAATGCTTTTATGAAAAAGACACAAATTTAGAAACGGTTTAACCAAAAAAAGATATGGTAGATAAAATAGCTTACCTCTTCCTCCATTCCGAGGGATTAAATAACAGTTCTATCCAAAACTTCTTGGGAAGCTCAAGATCTGTTTAAAAAAAAAAACATATTAAAAAAAAACAACATAATTTATGCTTACCTGATAAATGTATTTATTTCCGGATATGGTGAGTCCACGGAATCATCAATTACTAGTGGCCAGCAGGAGGAGGCAAAGAGCACTACAGCAAAGCTGCTATATATGTCACTTCCCTTACCCATAATCCACAGTCATTCGGCCAAAGGAAAAATGGAAAAAGATAACACAAAAGTGTAGAGGTGCCTGAGGTTTTAGAAAAATTAACTGTCTTAAATAAAGCAGGTAAGCATACATTATGTTTTCTTTCCTAATATATGGCGAGTCCACGGAATCATCAATTACTAGTGGGGAATCAATACCCAAGCTAGAGGACACAGATGATAAGGGAGGGACAAGACAGGTAGACCTAAACAGAAGGCACTACTGCCTGAAGAACCCTTCTCCCAAAAGTAGCCTCAGCCGAGGCAAAAGTATCACATTTATAAAACTTTGAAAAAGTATGCAAAGAGAACCAAGTTGCAGCCTTGCAAATCTGTTCCACAGAAGCTTCATTTTTAAATGCCCAGGAAGAAGAAACAGCCCTCGTGGAATGAGCAGTGATTCTCTCAGGAGGTTGCTGTCCAGCAGTCTCATAGGCCAAACGAATAATACTCCTTAGCCAAAGAGAAGTAGCCGTAGCTTTCTGACCCTTGCATTTCCCAGAAAAACAAACAAAGCAGAAGACTGACGAAATTCCTTAGTTGCCTGAAGATAAAACTTCAAAGCACGCACAACATCTAGGTTGTGCAACAAACGCTCCTTAGGAGAAGAAGGATTAGGACACAAAGAAGGAACCCCAATCTCCTGATTAATATTCTTGTTTGAAAAAGGAAACCTAATTTAGTACGTAGAACCACGTTATCAGAATGAAAAATAAGATAAGGAGAATCAAACTGCAGAGCCGAGAGTTCTGAAACTCTCCAAACAGAAGAAATAGCAAGAAGAAACAAAACCTTCCAAGTTAACATCTTAATATCTAAGGAATGCATAGGTTCAAACGGACCCCGCTGAAAAACTCTAAGAACAAGGTTTAGACTCCAGAGAGGAGTAACAGACTTAAACACAGCCTGATTCTAACCAAGGCCTGACAAAAAGATTGCACGTCTGGCGCATCCACCAAACGCTTATACAATAAAATAGACAACGCAGAAATCTGACCTTTCAGAGTACTAACTGACAAACCCTTCTCCAGACCCTCCTGGAGAAAGGACAAAATCCTAGGAATTCTGACTCTACTCCAAGAGTAGCCTCTGGATTCACACCAATACAGATGTTTACGTCCTATCTTATAGTAAATCTTTCTTGTCACAGCCTGAATCATGACCGATTCTGAAAACCCACGCTTAGATAAAATCAAGTGTTCAATCTCCTAGCAGTCGGCTTTAGAGAAACAAGATTTGGAAGAAGAAAAGGACCATGAAATAGAAGGTCCTTCCTCAGAGGGAGTCTTCACAGAGGTAAAGAAAACATTTCCACTAGCTCTGCATACCAGATCCTGCAAGGCCATGCCGGCGCTATCAGAATCACTGACGCCCTCTCCTGCTTGATCCGAGCAATGAGTCTTGGCAGGAGAGCAAACAGAGGAAAAATATGTAAGCTAGACTGAAATTCCAAGGGACTGCCAGAGCATCTATCAAGAAAGCCTGTGGATCCCTTGACCTCGAGTCGTACCTCAGAAGCTTGGCATTCTGCCGAGAAGCCATGAGATCCAGTTCTGGCTGCCCCAATTAAGGATTAAACTGGAAAATACTTCTGGATGGAGTTCCCACTCCCCCGGATGAAAGGTCTGTCGGCTCAGAAAATCCGCCTCCCAAATGTCCACTCCTGGGATGTGGATCGCAGAAAGACAACAGTTGTGAGACTCGGCCCACTGGATTATCCAGGCCACCGATGTCATGGCCAAGGAACTCAGAGTTCCCCCCTAGTGGTTGATGTACGCCCCCGATATGTTGTCCGACTGAAACCTGATAAACCGGGCTAAGGCTAACAGGCCAGGCCAGTAGAGCATAGAAAATTGCTCTCAGTTCTAGAATGTTTATAGGAGAACTGACTCCTCCCAAGTTCAAAGACCCTGAGTCTTCAATGACCCCCAAATTGCTCCCTAAACTAGAAGGCTGGCATCCTTGGTTAAGATCACCCAGGAAGGTCTGAAAAAGCAAGTTCCCTGGGAGAGGTGTTCCTGAGACAACCACCACAAAAGAGTCCCTTGTCGCCTGATCCAGAACTATTTGCGGAGACAGATCTGCATAGTCCCTGTTCCATTGCCTTAACATGCATAACTGCAGAGGTCTGAGATGGAACCGAGCAATTGGAATGATGTCCATGGAAGCTACCATCAGACTAATTACCTCCATACATAGAGCCACTAACGGCCAAAGAGAGGACTGAAGGACAAGACAAGAGCCGAAGATCTTTGTTTTTCTGACCTCTGTCAGAAATATCTTCATTAGTAGGGAGTCTATTATGGTCCCTAAAAACACTATTCTTATGGCTGGAATCAGAGAACTCTTTCCCAGATTCACCTTCCAACCGTGGGAGCAAATAAGACAACAAGATCTCCGTATGAGAGTTTGCTTGATGAAGAGACAGCACCTAAACCAGAATGTCATCCAGATAAGGTGCTACTGCAATGCCCTGAGACAGGATCACTGCCAAAAGAGCCCCCATGACCTTTGAGAAAATTCTGGGAGTTGTGGCAAGGACCAATCAAAGAGCCACAAACTGAAAGTGCTTGTCTAGAAAAGCGAATCTCAGAAACTTGTGATGATCCCTGTGGATAGGAACATGAAGGTACGCATCATTTAGGTCTATGTTTGTCATGAACTGACCATAATGAACCAATGGAAGAATGGAACGAATAGTCTCCATCTTGAAGGACGGTACTCTGAGGAACTTGTTTAAACACTTTAGGTCTAAAATAGGTCTGAATTCTATCTTGTACCCCTGAGATACACGTCCCACAGGTCTGGGACATCTCGTATCCAAGCCTGAGCAAATTGAGAAAGCCTGCCCCCTACTAAATCCATTCCTGGATCGGGAGCTGACCCTTCATGCTGCCTTGGAGTCAGCCGCAGGTTTCTTAGACTGTTCCCCTTGTTCCAAGACTGACCAGACTTCCAGGAAGATTTGGAGGAAGAAAAGATCCCTTTCCTCCTGTGATATCTGAAATAATTTGAGCCAAACAAGGTCTTACCCTTGTAGGGAATAGCTAATAACTTAGATTTAGAAGAAAAATCCGCAGACCATGATTTTAACCAAAGGGCTCTGCGAGCTAGGACCGCAAAACCAGACATTTTTGCTCCTAGTTGACGTGTAAAGAAGCATCCGTAAAAAAAAAAGAATTGGCTAACTTAAGAGCCTTAATCCTGTCCTGGATCTCCTCAAGAGGAGTATCTGTCTGAATAGAATCAGACAAGGCATCAAACCAGTAAGCTGCAGCACTGGTAACAGTAGCAATACACACCGCAGGCTGCCATTGAAGACCTTGGTGAATATACATTTTCTTTAATAATGCCTCCAATTTCTTATCCATTGGATCATTAAAGGAACAACTATCCTCTATGGGAATAGTGGTCCTCTTAGCCAAAGTGGAAATAGCTCCTTCCACCTTAGGAACCGTTTGCAATGACTCTTTAATAGAGTCAGCTATAGGAAACATTTTCTTAAAAATAGGAGATGGAGAAAAAGGAATATCAGGTCTCTCCCACTCCCGTGCAATAATCTCAGAAACACCACAGGAAACAGGAAATACCTCCACCGCAGAGGGAACATCAAAATACTTGTTCAACTTACTAGACTTCTTATGGATAACAACGATAGTAGTATCAGAGTCATCCAAGGTAGCCAAAACCACCTTAAATAACAAATGGAGGTGTTCCAGCTTAAATCTGAAGGACACAACCACAGCATCAGCAGAAGGAATTATACTGCCCTCAGAAGCACCCAAAGAATCTTCATCCTCAGACTTCTGAGAGGAAATACTTTGATTAGCCACTTCAGGATCAGAAACTTTAGTTACTGTTTCTTTAAATTTCCTTTTGCGTTTTCCCTGCAGCATAGAAAAAGCAGACAGTGCCTCAGATACCGCAGAGGATACATGGGCAGCAATATCTTGCAAAGTAACCCCAGACAGAGCATGAGAGGAAACGCAGGGCACTGCATGTGCAGATGAATAGGATTGGGACGCTTGGGGAGACGGCTGCGGCACATCTGAAACAGGAGGCTCCTGAACAGCATCCACCTAAGCTAATGATAGCTCAGGGTCAAAAAGTATTTCTATAAGCTAAAGTTCTTTCAATACATGAAGAACAGAAAGGTACTGGGGGTTCCACCTGGGCATCAAAACATAAGCTACAGGTAACATCCTGCACAGCCTCTTGACCCGTAATAGAAAAAAAAGGAAGCAAATATATATATAAGGATATAATACAGAACAAAAAAAAATTCATGAATAAATGTTCCTTTTAAATTTACTATATCAAGAAAAACATACCCCAGGCAACACTCTACACCTCAGCAGAATTACTGAGGTGCCCTACCTGTCCTGCAACCCGCAGCAAACTGAGGAAAAAAAACTATCCCGTTTACAATCTGGATTCAGAGAAGCAAAAACAGCAAGAAGCCTTCTAAACATGAGAAGAGCCATCTGAAATATGCGCACCTCACTCTACAGGAAGTGAACAAAAGATCCAAAAAAGCTGACATCAAAGAATCAGAACCTCCCTAAAAGGGGCGGTCCTACAGCTGACAAAAAAAAACTTTTTTTTATTTTTATCTAAACAACTTTCTTGAAAACAGGCTTAAAAACAAACAATAAAACCCCCAATAAAAGTACATAATCCGTTACTAAAAACGGATCCTCACTGAGCCATCAATAAAATAACTTCTCACACTAACAGGGCCTGCAAAAACTGCCATAAAAACCTGCACCCTGACAGGAATAATAAAAAACATAAATTATGCTTACCTGATAATTTCCTTTTCTTCTGAAGCGTTTATTACTTTTGGGAAATAAGAACCTGACCACCAGGAGGCAAAGTCTTAAATACTCCTCCCACTCCCCTCATCCCCCAGTCATTCTGCCGAGGAACAAGGAACAGTAGAAGAAATATCAAGGTGAAAGGTGCCAGGGGAATAAGAAAGCCCCACATAAAATTACGGGTAGGGAGCTGTGGACTCTTTCCATAAGAAGAAAAGTAAATTATAAGGTAAGCATAATTTTTTTTGTTTTTCTTCTTAAATGGAAAGAGTCCACAGCTGCATACTTTTGGGAAAACAATACCCAAGCTATAGAGGACACTGAATGTCAAGATGGGAGGGTACAATAGGCGGCCCATACTGATGACACCAGTCCTGAACCTCTACCCAATAAAAAACCCTGCTTCGTCTGAAGCTGAGAACATTTTTAAAAGAAAAGTCCCAAGGACACTGACTCGCAGCTAGTCCAGAAGCCAAACTAGAGACCGCAAAACGGACTCTACTGAGCCAACAGTCCTCCAGGAGACACCGTCGCCCAACAGACGGTCACCCCCCACTAATGAAGGGGACACCAGCCGAAAACCCCCAAGGGGACAAGGCAAATGAGAACCGAGGAAACCGAAGGTCCCCTGATACAAAAAAGAACACCTCCAACAGTGAGCCCAGCTCACAGAGTTCCAAATGGGCCCAAACAGGAGGTCACGCCTATACCAAGCGAAACCCGGGATAAGACCGGGCACAGAGACAGAACAGACTTCTCTCCAACATCCTGCAAGCACTGAATGCAACTGAAGAGGCCAAGTCCTCCCAGCATCTGACCATAGAATACCAAAGTATTCAACCACTAAAAAATGTGTAATAGACCAAGGTGAAAAACCCCAAGTTTGAGAACACAGAGTCGATATCAGGACGACACAGAGGGCACTTGCAAGGAAAAAGAAGCAGTCAAGCAAGAAACAGACCGCAAAAGTAACCCTCAGCAAGAGGGCACGCTCCAGGCAACCAAAGCCGCCAGACCTATACAGGTCTCTAAAAAGGGGAACACAAAACCTCAATCGAGGCCTCCCGAGGAGAGTATACCCTCAGAACCCGAAGGAAGAGTAGACCCTATTCTGTCGATGGAGCAAGTTGAAAGGAAATTCTATATCCTAGCAGACTGAGCTAACGGATAGACTCAACCAAGCTCACACATCCAGAGGAGACTCGGACCTGAACGCAGCGCCTTAGACCACTCGGCCATCCACACCTGTAGACCCACACCCAGCTGGACCAACCCAGTCGCAGGGATCCAAAATAGGGGATCAGAAGTATCCCGAAACTGGTACAGGAACGAGCGTAAGCCATCCCTACAGAGTACAAGTACAACCCGAATCTGAAAACAGACGACAAGGCCATAGACTTAAGGGTCTATCAAAATAAATGCCCAACAAGTCTGACTTGAAGCCAGCAAGACCCCAGGGGGAACCAATCCCACCTTTCTAACTCCAGGGAGGAGAATATCCCCAAACGAAAAGGGATGAGGCCAGAAGGGCAACAACGGTCCTCAAGGCCCGAAGCCACAGGCTAATGGGAAGATAAATTCCCAACACAAATGTCCTAGAAAAGGACCCCCCTACAAGTAGCTTGCCAAGCAGAGGCACAGCCAACCAATTTGCCTGCAGAGCAGGAAATCCACGGGTACACTGGCAAGCTGACCAGGGGAATGCAACCCTAAGGCGCACCAGCTGGGTGTGAACCAACAATCCTTGAGGTGCAAGCAACACAGCTAACCACTAGATGACATGGGCTACTCTGTTGCAAAGAGTAATAAATACTCCGAAAACCTGACCAACCATGACCAGGCCAGGTAGATGGAGCAAGGACATAGCCCAAGTTCCCACTACTGTGGAACACCCCGATCAGCCCTGAGATCCAAGATTCCAAAACAACCCAAGACTGGGTCAGGAAAAAGGCCAAGCGAAGCCTCAGCAACCGGAAGTCTCAGAAGAAAACCAGGTTCGGGCACCTAATAGTTCAGGCAACCTTACCCTAGAACTAAACACCCCAACTGGCCAAAAGGCCAGACACAAGGGATATGAATGCATACCCAGAGAAACCAGATAGCAAGAACAACTCGAAAGCCTTGACCTTGAGGAAGGAACCACCCCTAGCCAAAGTCCAACGCTCCAAGGAGCAAGGTTAGAAGTCTTATGAAGAGACTTCTTAAGGCCTCAGGACAACATAAGTGATACCTTGAGGTAAAAAAAAAACCTCTAGCAGGGCTAGTCTCCCCATCATCTCCACACCAGCAGAGGACACAGGGAAGAAAAAAGGCACTAAGCCTTCCCAGCTTCGGGAAACCCCAAGCTAAACAAAGTCCCCACAGGGATCAACCATCACCCGGAAAGACAGATCCCTGAAAGGAGATCCAACTCACTCGGGACAATGGAAGGAGACCCAAAGGTCTCCACTCAAATAGACAGTACACGTCAAGAGCAAGAGCATCACTCAGACAGTACACGTCAAGAGAGAGAGCAGTATCTAGATACACTATAAAAAGCGTATGCGCACACCTGCAAGGTGCCAAGAGCTGCAACTGGTTTCAAACTAAAAACCCTCCGCATGCTAAACAGCCTAATCTGATACAAGCTGTTGGATCAGGCCCACAAGGGCAATCCAGAGCCCTGAAACCGAAGGACAAACCGCTCAAACTGCGGCAACTGGGCACTAAGCCCTCCATCCCTCCCCCGCATGGGGGAGGAAAACACTAGAGTCTGATGATGTCAGATAGTGACGCAGCGGAAAAACTCCCCTGACCCGGTCACCTATGACCAAAGGCTATAAGGACTGAAAGAACCCATCCAGCCTTACGGACCCACAGGTCCTCCCGAATGCTTAGTTGGACATGAAAACCAATGAAAACCTGAGCACTCTGCGCTTCTACCGTACCAGCCGAGCAGAACAGCGCCACGTGTCTGAACAGCCACAAGACCGAAGGAACCCAACAGGACCAGCCTGCACTTAGGGTCCTAACTGGTAATCTGCCAAATTCTCCCTCATAGGGGAAAAAAGAAAACAGACATTGCAACATAGGACTAACGTGTTCAAAACAACTTCCGAAGAACAATGTATCGATCGCAGAAGGTTCCCGAAGGAAAAAAAATGCGGAAATGGAAAACGGAACCACGCTTGACACAAGGTGAACCGCACAGTCCAAAAAAGTGGGCCCAACCAAAAGGCTGCATCACCTCCAAAGGTCTCAATATTCCAAACCACGAGCCCATAAACATCACACATAAGCAGGTTGAATCACATAACGAACATGATTATAAACCCCCCTGTTCAATAACCCCCCTCAGGAGATATTCCAAGAAACTAAAATAGACTCACTGAGACCCTTGTGATAAGATAGACCAGCAAGGTGGTAGCCTCTTGGGAAAACATTCACATTACAGTACATTGAGAAATAAAGTAAAATGAAACTATCTTACCGGAATCAACGCCGTGGAACAGGAACACGGCCTTTCAAGTGTGACGGATAGTAGCATCGCCTCTGCCATGGACTTGAGAGAAGAAAGCAGGCAGCGGAGTGAAGTTCGACAACGCTGATTGCTTGAGGAGCTGTTAACATGAGTTGGGATGGTTTTGCAGAAAGAATCTCCCTGCATATCCGGACTATAACTTTCATCCAAGCCCTCACTAAGACTAACAGGACTACTTAAAACTCCTGTCCCATGCCAAAGAGTACTACCCACCATAAGAGACAAAAAACAAAAATTTAAAATTCTGACACTTCTCTGCCAACCTCCTGGGACGAAAGGCAAAGAATGACTGAGGGGTGAGGGGAGTAGGAGGAGTATTTAAGCCTTTGGCTGGGGTGTCTTCTCCTGGTGGCCAGGTTCTTATTTCCCAAAAGTAATGAATGCAGCTGTGGACTCTTTCCATTTAAGAAGAAAAACGCCCCCCTGCAGTGTTTCAGCTGAATAAGTGCCAAACATTTCCCTGCTTACATAGAAAAATAAAACTGGCACTTACCTTAACATTTATCTGCCCGGCAGTAGGACAGCTCACCTGGTTTGAGAGGATGCCATCCCTCACATGGACCTGTGGCAATACAGAAATACTGAGTAAATCTACTCAGGATATCTAAATAGGGCAGCAAAATGTTTTGGGAAAATGCAGTGAAGATTGTACCCCGCAAGTTTCCAATTGCTCAAAAGCCACCACTGCCCTACTGAAGAGACTGACACGGGCTAAAGCTAGACCCTTTAGAAAGATCAGAGCAAACCTACTATGCTTTTAAAATAAAAAAAATCTTGATTGTAGATCAGACACCAAAACTTCACCTCCACCTGCACCGCAGGCAAAGAGAATGACTGGAGATTATGGGTAAGGGAAGTGACATATATAGCAGCTTTGCTGTTGCCTCCTCCTGCTGGCCAGTAGTGATATTCCCACTAGTAATTGATGATTCCGTGGACTCACCATATCTTAGGAAAGAAAAATGGTTTACAAAAATATTTAACATATCTAAATATTTTTACAAAAACCCCCACTAATTTATAAACAGTTTAACCAAAAAGGAGGTGGGCAATAAAATAGCTTACCTTCTCCTCCATTCTGAGGGTTTGAAGAACAGTTCTATTTCAAACTTCTTGAGAAGCTGGAGATCTGTTTAAAAAAAAAAATATTAAAAAAAAACAGTTGGTTTACAAAAATATTTAACGTATCTATATGCTTTTAAAGGGACAGTCTAGTCCAAAACAAACTTTCATTATTCAGATAGGGCATGTCATTTTAAACAATTTTCCAGTTTACTTCTATCACCAATTTTGCTTTGTTCTCTTGGTACTCTTAGTTGAAAGCTAAATCTAGTATGTTCATATGCTAATTTCTAATCCCTTGAAGTTTTTCACAACTAGAGGATGTTAGTTCATGTGTTTCATATAGATAACACTGTGCTCATGCATGTGGAGTTCCTAGGAGCCCGCACTGATTGGCTAAAATGCAAGTCTGTCAAAAGAACTGAAATAAGGGGCAGTTTGCAGAGGCTTAGATACAAGAAAATCACAGAGGTAAAAAGTGTATTAATATAACTGTTGGTTATGCAGAACTAGGGAATGGGTTATAAAGGGATTATTTATCTTTTAAAACAATAAATATTCTGGTGTAGACTGTCCCTTTAATAAAAACCCCACAAATTAACAGTTTAACAAAAAAGACGGTGAGTCAAATAGCTTACCTCTTCCTCCATTCTGAGGGTTTGATGAACAGTTCTATTTAAATCTTCTTGAGAAGCTGAAGTAAAGAGACCTGTTTAAAAAACAAATATTAAAACACAGAAAGTGAGTTTACAAAAATATAAAACCTAAAAAAGAAAGTGAAGAATTGTTACACAATCAACTCAAAAGGATCAATACACAAGATTCCAAAAGAGGAGCTTAAATTGAATAGTCAAGTCAAAATTAAACTTTCATGGATTCAGATAGCGCATGCAATTTTAAGCAACATACTCCTATTATCAATTTTTCTTCGTTCTCTTGGAATCTTTATTTGAAAAAGCAAGAATGTAAGCTTAGGAGCCGGACCATTTTTGTTTCAGCACCATAATAGGAGTAAATTAGAAAGTTGATTAAAATTGCCTGCTCTATCATGAAAGTTTATTTTTGACTAGACTCTCCCTTTTACGTGACGGTAATTGCCAGTGATATAAACAAAGGGGACTTTCAGTCATGAAGTATAAAAAACGTCACGCAGAAAGTTCCTTTATTTCCCTGCAGTTTATGCTGAGAAGAGCATCTCCAGCAAAACACTATTTCCTCAATGTGGTGGTGTTTCCACCTCTTAGCCAATAGCGTGCTAGCCATCCGGCATAATGCCAATCGGCAAGCACAGGTTTTTTTGGCTGAAAGGTGGAAACGTCACCTCGTTGTAAAAAAAGTGTTTTTCGTGGGCAGCTGGAGGCGCTCAGCCTAAACTGCAGGCAAATAAAGGAACTTTCAGCATAAAGCTTTTATACTTCATGACTGAAATTCCTCTTTGTTTATAGCGCTGGTAAATACTAGTGCTTGAAAAATGCTAGGATTTACTATTACTTTAATTAAAAAAAAACAAGTTTGAAACTAAGTAAGCTATTCTTATAACACCTACTTGACAAGTTAAACAAAGTAGTATTTTTAATATAGAACATTAAATAAATATATATACACACTATCAGACATGTAAAAACTACATTAAAAAATACATTTTGTTAAACAAGTGGCATAGGTAAGAATCTAAATTACAAATAATATAGAAGACACGTATTAAAACATGAGTAATTCTACTGTTATATTTTTCTTTAGATTTGCCTACTTATTCCAATTAACCAAAATTTGCATCAACCAGTGTGACAATCACCTCCCCTCTCCCTCTGACACCATCCCACCACCAATCCAACCCCTTAGAGGAAAAAGGGATGTGTCACTCTGATTGGTGTCCTTTTGAAATGAAAATAAAACACTTAAATCTTTACACAATAATTTAAAAAAAAAAAACAGTAGTGAAAGGGCAGAAACACTAAGGTCTAGATTTGTCCAGATCTCACTGTGTTGTACTTTCACAATAACAAATCTGGCCACGAGAAGCTCCTCCTTCCGTAAACGAAACTGACGAAGGCACATGTCTAATTTGTAATATAGAATATATATATATATATATATATATATATATATATATATATATATATATATACACACACACACACACACACACATATATATATACACATACATACATAGATACATATATATATACACACATATATATATACACACAACTTAAAAAATGTGGTAAAGAAATTATATAAATAGAAATATAGAAAAATGCTAATAAAAAGACATGTATAGGCTACATTCTAAATTTAAAAAAAAAATGTTATAAAAAAAAAACCAAGTGGCATAGGTTAGTACAAACTAAAAACTAAGCTTATGCTTACCTGATAAATTAATTTCTTTCATGGTGTTGAGAGTCCATAAACCATCATGTGGGATTAAACTCCAGTCCACTAGGAGGAGGCAAAAAATAACCAACATACCAACATTGTTTAATCCCTCCCACTCCCCAGATAACCTCAGTCAAACATATGGCCAAGTAAGAAGAAGAACAGAAAAGCAGGAAGATCCAGGTAAATGAAATGCAAACTGGAACTGCCACCAACTGAGCATAAAAAAAATGGGTGAATCTTGTGGACTCTAATCACCATGATGGAATTTAACTTATCAGGTAAGTATAAATTTAGCTTTCTTTCATAAGGTGGTCAGAGTCCATGAGACTTTACAACTGATCTAATACCCAAGTTGTGACTTCAACGAGATCACCATGAAAGGGCAGAACATGAAGTTAAGACAGGAAAACTAAGGGTCAGACATTGCCGCCTGGAGAAAAAACTAGTAAAGTTGGTCCTAAAAAAAATTCTGGGATTGTCCATCCTGTGTGTTTTAACAAACCATAGCAGTTATATTCAAACTTTATTGAGCCAAATTCACAGCTCCCTTGAATGCTTTATCTTTAATCAGATCTGTATAATCAGACTCAGACATCTTGCTTCCAATGAGCCGATACACACTTTGCTTGTAGGTTTACAGACTACAGCCAGTGACCACAGTTTACAACTGCTCTTTAGGTCAAGCTGCATCGATAAATTTGGCTCAATACAGTTTGAATATAACTGCTATGGTTTGTTAAAACCCACAGGATGGACAATCCCAAAACACTTTCTATATGTTATCTTTTTGGATGATGAACTAAAATTGCTCAAGAACTGTGATTAATAATCTGGTACCAGCAATGGACGATATGTGCCTATCTAAATATGCTATAAGGTCTTAAAGGGACATACCTAGCTTTGCACTTGTATGTTTAGTGTTTAAGTTAATGGTTTAAATAGCACATAGATGCACTTAGATGTGTAGATATAATTGGTTCTGATTTCACATGGAAATTCATTTTTGTCTGGGAAATGCATATATATGAACAATAAAAATACATGTGGTTTAATACTAAGAGAGTGCTGATTTCCCTTACTTTAGGAAAGAGGTTTAATCATAGCTCTTTCATAATTCTCTCTCTTTTTAAAGTTAAAAGATATATAAGTGTATTTGAGCACTTTGCAGTCAAGTAGATAAAAAAAAACATGGAAAATAGATATATTGTACCAAAATACCATCAGATATATCTAGAAATATGTATTTCTGAATAAATAGAACACATTCTTCTATGACTCTATGTGAAGAACATTGGAAAGTGAAATATTCATATTTTCATGCCGGTTTAGCGCATTTGAGAATATGCGATCGGGTTTGCACACAAGTAGTGAAAGAGCCCCAATAAAGGCATAACACAGACCCTTGCTAAGAGCACACAACCCCCAAACATAATGTAAAGCATAAATTACTGGCATGTCTGTGTAATTACCTTTAGTTCCCTGGCTACGCTATACATATAGAAGTATCTACAGATCTGACATGTCTGTGTAATTACCTTTAGTCTCCTGGCTACGCTATACATATAGAAGTATCTACAGATCTGACATGTCTGTGTAATTACCTTTAGTTCCCTGGCTATGCTATACATATAGAAGTATCTACAGATCTGACAAGTCTGTGTAATTACCTTTAGTTCCCTGGCTATGCTATACATATAGAAGTATCTACAGATCTGACAAGTCTGTGTAATTACCTTTAGTTCCCTGGCTATGCTATACATATAGAAGTATCTACAGATCTGACAAGTCTGTGTAATTACCTTTAGTTCCCTGGCTATGCTATACATATAGAAGTATCTACAGATCTGACAAGTCTGTGTAATTACCTTTAGTTCCCTGGCTATGCTATACATATAGAAGTATCTACAGATCTGACATGTCTGTGTAATTACCTTTAGTTCCCTGGCTATGCTATACATATAGAAGTATCTACAGATCTGACATGTCTGTGTAATTACCTTCAGTTCCCTGGCTATGCTATACAAATAGAAGTATCTACAGATCTGACATGTCTGTGTAAATTACATTTAGTTCCCTGGCTATGCTATACATATAGAAGTATCTACAGATCTGACATGTCTGTGTAATTACCTTTAGTTCCCTGGCTATGCTATACATATAGAAGTATCTACAGATCTGACATGTCTGTGTAATTACCTTTAGTTCCCTGGCTACGCTATACATATAGAAGTATCTACAGATCTGACATGTCTGTGTAATTACCTTTAGTTCCCTGGCTACGCTATACATGTAGAAGTATCTACAGATCTGACATGTCTGTGTAATTACCTTTAGTTCCCTGGCTATGCTATACATATAGAAGTATCTACAGATCTGACATGTCTGTGTAATTACCTTTAGTTCCCTGGCTATGCTATACATATAGAAGTATCTACAGATCTGACATGTCTGTGTAATTACCTTTAGTTCCCTGGCTATGCTATACATATAGAAGTATCTACAGATCTGACATGTCTGTGTAATTACCTTTAGTTCCCTGGCTATGCTATACATATAGAAGTATCTACAGATCTGACATGTCTGTGTAATTACCTTTAGTTCCCTGGCTATGCTATACATATAGAAGTATCTACAGATCTGACATGTCTGTGTAATTACCTTTAGTTCCCTGGCTATGCTATACATATAGAAGTATCTACAGATCTGACATGTCTGTGTATTTACCTTTAGTTCCCTGGCTATGCTATACATATAGAATTATCTACAGATAGCCTGCGGGCTATGTGAGTGCATTGCACTTACCTGGTGGAAGCACCCACACCACTAAGCTTACCAGCACATAAAGAAGCAGTATCCAGTAGAGAGCCCATCCAGTGTTGTGAGTGTAACAGCAGAGGATATAGGAGAGGAGAACCACAGTGATCCAGCAGGAGGCGGCTAAGGGACAGTTCTCTGCTCACCTGTGGGGGGTTATGACTGAAATCCCAAAAGGTGATACTGTTTCACTACCGAGTACTCCTAATACTCCATAATCCAGGAATTAGCCAAACTGAGGGGTAATCGGTCTTACATAGATCTGAGCACCCATGTCAACATAGAATTGGAACACCTCAAATCTTCACCTTCTTCCTTGGAGGCAAAGAACAAAACTGTGAAGTGAAGGGAGGTGGGAGGACGTAAAAGCTCTTGTTGTTTGGGGTTCTTTGCCTTCTCCTAGTGGCAGGAATTCAGTCTTGCACGTCAAGGCTCTCAGACTCTCACCACTGTATGAAAGAAAAGACAGCTGCTGAAAAGCTTTTCTATAAGCTACTAGCTTCCTAACCATTGTCATAGCAAGTGTGATGCAATCACTGGCTGAAGAGCTGATGCCTGTTTGTGAGCAAACGGATCTCTGTGACATCACAGGTCTCCATGGTAACTCACCACCTCTAGCCACAGACAATAAGGCAGAGGTGAACTGTCACTCTAGAGGTTACCTCTTAGCCAATATGGAACGGGTCTTATAAATCTGTCTTTGAAGGAAGTGTTGTCTTCTAAAAAAAATAGTTGTTTTCTTGACTAAAACTCCACCTTGAGGCCCTTTTAGTTACAACCTCTCTTCTTTTAATTTCCTTTAGATTGGATCTTTGTGTGTTGTCAATTCTTATTAATGTTTTTACTAAACATTTGTATTCTAACAATATGCCGTTTATTTATTAGGGTTTACCTGTAGAATTATCAGTTTATCAAATCATTAGCTACATAACTGAGTGGTTTCACTGGTGCATTACTTTATAAGCAGAAGCAATCTAACTGGCTTTCAGTAGTAAATATAATCTAGTTAGAGGGGCTTTAAACCCACATTCTTTCATGATTCAGACAGAACACTCAATTTTATTTATTTTTAAGAGCACTAAATTGCAGCATTATTTCCTCCCATGTAGTGCTCCAGACACTTATGGCTCTTCAACAAAGAAAACCATGGGAACAAAGCAAATTTGATAACAGAAGTAAATTGGAAACTTAGTTTAAAGGGATAATTTTATTGCTTGTTGCAAACTTAAAAGGAATATAAAACCAATTTTTTTCTTTCATGATTCAGACAGAGCATGCAATTTTAAGCAACTTTCTAGTTTACTCCAATTATCAATTTTTCTCAGTTCTCTTGGTATCTTTATTTGAAAAAGCAAGAATGTAAACTTAGGAGCCGGCCCATTTTTGGTTCAGCACCTCGGTAGCACCATTTGCCGCCTTGCAAATCTGTTCCAAGGAGGCATTTTTGAAGGCCCAAGTAGAAGATACAGACCTAGAAGCATGAGCAGTTACTCTTTTTGGAGGCAGTTTCCCACAATGAATAATCTGCTTAAGCCATGATGCTGAAAGCTACAGCTATAGCTTTTTAATCCTTTCTGGGACCTGAAAAGAGGACAAACAAGCTAGAAGTCTGTCTAAAATATTTAGTAGCCTGAAGGCTAAATTGTGTAGTAGGGGTTCCTTAGCGTTAGAAGGATTTGGCCACAGAGAAGGAACAACAATTTACTGCTTAATATTTTATGAAGACACTATGGGAGAAAAACATATTTAGTACAGAAAACCACTTTATCCTAATGCAAAATCAAAAAGGGGTAAACAGAAGACAAAGCTCATAATTTAGAAACTCTTCTAGCGGAAGAAATGGCTAGAAGAATGAGAACTTTCCATGATAAAAGCTTTAGATCCAGCAAATGCATAGGTTCAAAAGGGGGACCTTGCATAACAGAAAGAACCAGATTCAAATTCCAAGGGGAAGAGATGCGCCTAATAGCAGGAAAATTCTCACCAAGACTTAAACAAGAGTTTAAACATCAAACAACTTAGCCAGCTTCTTGTGAAACAAAAAAACATAATTTATGTAAGAACTTACCTGATAAATTCATTTCTTTCATATTAGCAAGAGTCCATGAGCTAGTGACGTATGGGATATACATTCCTACCAGGAGGGGCAAAGTTTCCCAAACCTTAAAATGCCTATAAATACACCCCTCACCACACCCACAAATCAGTTTAACGAATAGCCAAGAAGTGGGGTGATAGGAAAAGAGCGAAAGCATCAAAAAAATAAGGAATTGGAATAATTGTGCTTTATACAAAAAAATCATAACCACCACAAAAAAGGGTGGGCCTCATGGACTCTTGCTAATATGAAAGAAATGAATTTATCAGGTAAGTTCTTACATAAATTATGTTTTCTTTCATGTAATTAGCAAGAGTCCATGAGCTAGTGATGTATGGGATAATAAATACCCAAGATGTGGAACTTCCACGCAAGAGTCACTAGAGAGGGAGGGATAAAATAAAGACAGCCAATTCCGCTGAAAAATGAATCCACTACCCAAATCAAAAAAGTTTCAATTTTTATAATGAAAAAAACTGAAATTATAAGCAGAAGAATCAAACTGAGACAGCTACCTGAAGTACCATTCTACCAAAACTGCTTCTAAGAAGAGAAAACATCAAAATGGTAGAACATGGTAAAAATATGCAAAGAAGACCAAGTCATTGCTTTGCAAATCTGATCAACAGAAGCTTCATTCTTTAAAAAGCCCAGGAAGTAGAAACTTACCTAGTAAAATGAGCCATAATCCTCCGAGGCGGGAATCCACCCGACTCCAAATAAGCATGATGAATCAAAAGTTTAAGCAAGATGCCAAATAAATGGCAGAAGCTTTTGACCTTCCTAAAACCAGAAAAGATAAAAAATAGACTAGAAGTCTATATGAAATCTGAATAGCTTCAACATAGAAAGTAAGAATCTCACCAAAGAAGTCTTAGGAAAAACAATAATTCCTTCCTAATGTTTGTTAGAATTTACAACTTTAGGTAAGAATTGAAATGAGGACAGCAAAAACCACCTTTTCCTGATGAAAAAAATCAGAAAAAAGAGATTCACAAGAAAGAACAGATAATTCAAAAGCTGTTCTAGCTGAAGAGATGTCCAAAAAGAACAATACTTTCCATGAAAGTAATTAATGTCCAGAGCAAGCATATGCTCAAATAGAAGAGCCTGAAAAACCTTCAGAACCCAATTAAGACTCCAAGGAGAAGAAATTGGCTTAATGACAGGTTTGATACGAATCAAAACCTGAAAAAAATGATGACTATCAGGAAGTAACACTGCCTTATCCTGATGAAAAATCAGAAAAAGATATTCACAAAAAAGAGCAGATAGCTCAAAAATTCTTCTAGCAGAAGAAATAACCAAAAGGAACAATACTTTTCCAAGAAAGTAATTTAATGTTCATAAAATGCATAGTTTCAAACGGAGGAGCCTGTAAATCCCTCAGTACCAAATTGAGACTACAAAGAGGAGAGATTGAATTAATGACAGGCTTGATACGGACCAAAGCCTGAACAAAACAATGAATATCAGGATGATTAGCAATCTTTCTGTGAAAAAAGAACAGAAAGAGTAGAGATTTGTCCTAACAAAGAACTGCAGACAAAACCTTATCCAAACCAACCTGAAAAAAATAATACAATTCTATGAATTTTAAAAGAATGCCAAGAAAAGTAGGTCTTCCAGACTCAATAATAAATCTTTCTAGAGACAGATTTACGAGCCTGAAACCAAGCGTTCAATCTCCATCCCTTCAAATTTAATGATTTGAGATCCTGATGGAAAAAATGGGCCTTGAGAAAGAAGGTCTGGTTTAAACGGAAGTGTCCAAGGTTGGCAACTGGCCATCCGAATGAAATCTGCATACCAAAACCTGAGATGCCATGCTGGAGCCACCAGCATAACAAACAAATACTCCATAAGAATTTTGGAAATCATTTTGGAAGAAGAACTAGAGGCGGAAAGAAATAGGCAAAAAGATAATTTCCAAAGAAATGTCAATGCATACACTACTTCCGCCTGAGGATCCCCGGACCTGAATAGGCCCCTGGGAAGTTCTTTATGCAGATGAGATGCCAACAGATCTATTTCTAGAAATGCTCACATCTGAAAAATTGAAAAACATATCTGGGTATGAGAGACCATTCTCCCGGATGTAAAGCTTGATTATCAGAGATAATCCGCTTCCCAAATATCTATACCTGGGAAAAAAAAACACAGAATTTAGATAGGAGCTGGATTTAGCCTAAGCTAATATCCGAGACACTTCTGTCACAGCCTAAGGACTGATAGTCCTACCCTGATGATTAACATACACCATAGTTGTGATATTGTCTGAAAAACAATAAACGTCTCTTCCTCAAAAAGAAACTAACTGAAAAACTCTGAGAAAACACGGAGTTCTAAAATATCAAATGGTAATCTCGCCTCCTGAGATTTCCAAACCCCTTGTGCTGACAGAGATCCTCAGACAGCCTCCCAACCAAAAAGACTCACATCTGTAGAGATCATGGTCCAGGTTGAGAACTAAATGATGGTGATCTTAACCACCAAATCAAGAGAGATAAATATTAGGATTTGAAGATTTAAAATGCGAAATCCTAGAATCCCTGCACTATAATTCAGCATAAAAGACTGGAAAGGTTCTGTCTATTGAAAATGACCAAAGGGAATTGAATCCAATGCTGTGGCCATAAGACCTAAAAATTCTATGCATATATAGCAACTGAAGGAAATAATAGAGACTAAAGGTACCGACAGACGGAACCCAATAAAATTGTCCCTTGTCTGATTGAGACAAAGACAGTGACACAAACTATCTGGAAACCTAAAAAAAGGTGACCCTTGTGAGAGGAATCAAGAGCTTTTGAAAAAAAGATCCTCTAACTATGTCCTGGAAGAACAAAGTGAATCATATGAGATTCCGCATCCTCAGAAAATAATCTGAATAAACACAGAAAAAATATGCATTTATTGTATCTAATGAAAACAAATAATGCTATCACTGACCAAAAAAAGGCAGAATAGTTTGAATAAAAACTCCAAAACCCAGTTCCTAAAAATGGAACTGGAAGAAATACCCCAGAAGATTCCAGGTCTGAGCAGCGCTTGAACCCCCCGGGTGACCAGCCATGCTTCAACAGTACCCAAAATAAATAGGACCGAAACACACTTAAAGAAAGTGTTAGCCTTACTGGAATAAAATCAAAGAAATTTGGACCGAATAGAACCAAATAAATTTCAAAAAAGTCTTAACCTGCCCCTTGCCAGCCAAGCTGGAATACGGCACATACATCGCAATTTAAGGGAGCTGATTTCGAACTGAAAAAATTTCCAATTAAAAACATGTTACTTGGGAAAGAATTCAGGAATTCATTCCTTAATAAGAACAACCAAATTAGTATAAGCTTAAAGTTTTAGTCTTAGAACTCAATCTTGAAGCCCAGAGTAACAGTTAAGAATTGAATCAAATTATAAAACAAATAATTGATTATCTTAGAACAAAAGAAATATGGATTTTTTTAGAAATCACAAAATTCTTCTAGCTCAAACAGCTAAAGACATATATTAAACCTCATTTGCGAAAATATTCAATAAAATGAAGACACAAATGAAATTATTAGCATGATAATCCAGTTAAAAGACCAGACAATACAGTGGACTTGCATAATCAATAAATGCAAAACAACAAGACAAATGCAACAGCACCTAGCCTAGTAAATGTTGTCCCTTTAACAATGCTAAAATAAATCATAATCTGATACTTGATCTTAAAGTAAACAGAAAAACTAAAGCAATTGCAATATCCAAATAAATCACAGGTCCAAGAAAGGTACCTGAAACTAAATAATTTTCCATAAATAAGATACAACCATCTAAAAGGAAAATAAATACTATTTTGCTATAGAAACAATAGCATAATTAGTAGGAGTAGAGATAGCCCCAATAAATTGGAGAACCCTCCAAATTGAATTAAACTGCCGGCAAAGAATATCGTTTAAAACCTTTGAAGAAGGAATAAAAGAAAATTCTCAGCCTATTCCATTCCCTAGTATAAGGAATTGGAAAAAACCTCTGAAAACACATTAGAATAAATAAGCAGAAATAGTGTTAGCTAGTCTTGAAAAAGAACTAGTTACCTTAATGTCCAAAATAATCAACACCTTTTCAACAAAGAACAAATGTACTTTAATAAAAAAGTAGATTTGTTAGTGTCAATATCTGATGAAGAAAATTCTGAATGATAAAAAACATCATCAGAGAAGGATAAATCAGTATGTTGTTGGTCATTTGAAACTTCAATAAAAAAGAAGTTTGAAAAAGACCTAAAAATTTTATTAGAAGGCACAAAGTCAGACAAAGCCTTTAAAATAGAATCAGAAAAATATTTCTTAAAAATCTTCTAAATATTTCTTGTACATAAGATGTAAAAAGAATGGCAATATATAAAGCATAAATACTAATGGATTCTGCATGTAAAAGTTTATCATGATAACCTATTACAAACCATAGCTAAAGATAAACATTCATAACATTTAAAATAAATTAACTTAGCTTTGGTAGGACTGAACTCAGTCAAGCGTTTTTCCAGAAGTAGCTTCTGATCCAGGGTCAATCTGAGACATCTTGCAATATGTAATAGAAAAAACAACATATAAAGCAAAATCTATCAAATTCCTTAAATGACAGTTTCA
This sequence comes from Bombina bombina, assembly GCF_027579735.1. NCBI lineage: Eukaryota > Metazoa > Chordata > Amphibia > Anura > Bombinatoridae > Bombina > Bombina bombina. Next base: position 65,915,177 of record NC_069510.1, read on the forward strand.
GGAATGGGAAAAAATGCCAGTGAACAAGCTTCTAGCAACCAGAAGCAATAAACAATGAGACTTAAATAATGTGGAGAAAATAATGACGCCCATATTTTTAAGCGCCAAAAAAGACGCCCACATTATTAGGCGCCTAAATGCTTTTGGAGCCAAGAATGACGCCACATCCGGCGACGCCGACATTTTTGGCGCAAAACGTCAAAAAAAAATGACGCAATCACAAACAACTTCCGGCGACAAGTACGACGCTGGAAATGACAAAGAAAATTTTTGCGCCAAAAAAATCCGCGCCAAGATTGACGCAATAAAATGAAGCATTTTCAGCCCCCGCGAGCCTAATAGCCCACAGGAAAAAAAAGTCAATTTTTAAGGTAAGAAAAAAATTAATTATTCATATGCATTATCCCAAATAATGAAACTGACTGTCTGAAATAAGGAATATTGATCATCCTGAATCAAGGCAAATAAATGTTTAAACACATCTATTTAGAACTTTATATAAAAGTGCCCAACCATAGCTTAGAGTGTCACAAAAAAATAAGATTTACTTACCCCAGGACACTCATCTACATGTAGTAGAAAGCCAAACCAGTACTGAAACGAGAATCAGTAGAGGTAATGGTATATATAAGAGTATATCGTCGATCTGAAAAGGGAGGTAACAGATGAATCTCTACGACCGATAACAGAGAACCTATTAAATAGATCCCGTAGAAGGAGACCATTCAATTCAAATAGGCAATACTCTCTTCATATCCCTCTGACATTCACTGCACACTGAGAGGAAAACCGGGCTCCAGCCTGCTGCGAAGCGCATATCAACGTAGAATCTAGCACAAACTTACTTCACCACCTCCACGGGAGGCAAAGTTTGTAAAACTGAATTGTGGGTGTGGTGAGGGGTGTATTTATAGGCATTTTAAGGTTTGGGAAACTTTGCCCCTCCTGGTAGGAATGTATATCCCATACGTCACTAGCTCATGGACTCTTGCTAATTACATGAAAGAAAGATAATGCCAAGATCTGACCCTTAAAGAATTAGCAGATAAACCCTTATCCAGTCCATCCTGAAAGAAATTAAGATTTCTGGGGATTCTAAACGATTTCCAAGAGAAACCTCTAAAACACCAAAGTAAGTAACTTTTCCAAATCTTATGATAAATTCTCTGCTTGACAGGGTTTCTGGAAGAGTAGAGATAACAGAAACTGAAAGTGGAGGCATTCAACCTCCACATCATCCAATTCAGAGATCTGAAATCCAGATGATAGAAGGGTCCTTGTTATAGCAGATCTTTCCTTAGTAGAAGAGCCCATGGAGGAAGAGATGACTTCTAAATTAGGTCTGCATATCAAGTTCTGTGGGGCCACCTAGGAACTATGAGAATTACAGAAGTCGATTCCTGTTTGATTCTGGCAATGACTCTTGGAAGAAGAACAAATGGAGGAAATAAATAGGCCAAACAAAAGTTCCATGGACAGACTAGACCATATATATTGTGAGCTATTAGATCTCTTGACCTGGCACAATAAACTAGAAGTTTGCGGTTCAATTTGGACACCATTAGATATATTGCTGGAAGACCCCACCTCAGGAATAATTTATTGAAAACATCCTGATGAAGAGACCATTCTCCTGGATGGACGGACTGATGACTTGGGCAATCTGATTCCCAATTGTTCACTCCTGGAATGTAAATGGTAGATATGGTGCAGTGGTTTCCCTCTGCCCGAGACAGAATGTGAGATACCTCTTGCACAGCTAAGGAACTACGAGTCCCTCCCTGATGATTGATTTCTGCCACAGCAGTGATGTTGTCTGACTGGAATAAAATTAATTGTTCCTGTTTGAGTAGGGGCCAAGATTTAAGGGCCCGAAGAATCGCACAAAGTTCTAGGATGCTGATAGGTAACCTCACATGTAATCGATCCATAAGGAAAGGGACTGCTTGACTCTGGAATCCTTTGAAGCAAGCCTTTTACAAAACAAGGGATAACATTAGTACTGCAATATTGCATATAAAAGTGTGTATTGTAATACTGACTTCCGAGAGTGATTACTCATTAACTGTATTTTCAACCAAGCTTCCTAAGCACATTCAACCAAACCTGACCTATAGCTATAACACTTCTATTTAAAGGGCTAGAAAAATCAACATTTAAATGTGCATGGGTGCACTTAAATTCTAAATAGACACATTTTTGCAATATACTTCAATCAGCAAATAAAGCTAGTAAGTTAGCACAGTTTTTAAGCAGGATATGCACATATGTCGTGAGTTTGCCATGCACCAACATTCAAACACAAAACCTTCTCAGTGGTTTGTATGACACAAATTAAGTATTTGACACAATATACGCTACCACTAGTACATATGCCACCAAAACAGTAATACATTATATTAATGGAAGTGTTTTGCAAAAAGCTTGTATTTTAAATATACACCAGTGAACATTTCCGTTTTGACCTTTCTATCCTTTTAAGCAAACCCTAAAAATGTGCATTTACTCAGCTCTCCTAAACAGAACAAAAGGGTAAGTGGCTGCTGTGAAGCTAGATTTCAACATGGAGACGGCCATGATTAGAGGGAGGTGGGAATAACAAATACTATGCTTTTAACATGTATATAGTGTTTGATGCCCCTATTAAGATTCAGCAATAACCGTATTTAGGGCCTATTTTTCTGAAAGAATTATTATGGGAGTAAAGTTTGTTACATCACATTTGAGTGAGAGCAAATTCCACTTGGTCTTAGTATAAAGGAGCTGGAAACTGAAAGGGACAGCTTCGCACAACTACAAAAGAATAGTAACTACTCACCATGTCATTGTATTTCTTCCTCTAGTTCTTTTCAAATCAGTTCTACTGTTTTATAGATTAAAAGTTGTGTGAGCTTTACATTTTTGCATTTTTTTTTTACACAGTTTTACAGTTACAGCACTCATTGCTTCTGTCATAGTATGTGAGAATACCTGTGCTCCAAAATGGCAGCCCACAGTATATAGAGGTGGAGCTTAACCATCAGACAACATTTCAGGGTTAAAGGAACAGTCAACACCAGAAATGTTGTTGTTTTAAAAGATAATCCCTTTATTACCCAATTCCCCAGTGTTGCATAACCAACACAGTTATAATAATACACTTTTTACCTCTGTAATTACCTTGTATCTAAGCTTCTGCTGACTGCCCCCTTATTCCAGTTCTTTTGACAGACTTGCTTTTTAGCCAATCAGTGCTCACTCCTAGGTCACTTCACGTGCATGAGCACAATGTTATCTATATGAAACACATGAACTAATGCCCTCTAGTGGTCAAAATGCATTCAGATTAGAGGCAGTCTTCAAGGTCTAAGAAATTAGCATATGAACCTCCTAGGTTTAGCTTTCAACTAAGAATACCAAGAGAACAAAGCAAAACTGGTGATAAAAGTAAATTGGGAAGTTATTTAAAATTACATTCCCTATTTAAATCAAAAGTTTTTTTTGGACTTGACTGTCCCTTTAAAATAGGAACACGGTTTTGAAGACAACTTCAGCAACATTAGGAAAAACAACAGCTTAGTGAGTAGTAACCATTCTTGTGCTCAGCAGTTTATTGTCTCTTGAACTTGGTGCTGAGGACTAGATTGTGAGAATGTCTGAGCTGCCGCTAGGGTGGCCACCTCAGCCATGTTTTCCTGGACACTTATGAGTCACACATGCTGTAAGGGTTTGTAGGGAGGAACATCTATTGTGTGTGTGCATCAGCACTATTCATGTGATATCCAGAGGTACTGCTTACCCTGCAACATGCGTAACTCATAACTGTCCAGAAAAACATAATCAGCTAACCCAGGTCTGAGCTACAGCACAGGCGATGTAATCAGCTACCCCAGGTGTGAGCTGCAGCACAGGCAATGTAATCAGCTACCCCAGGTGTGAGCTGCAGCACAGGCAATGTAATCAGCTACCCCAGGTGTGAGCTGCAGCACAGGCAATGTAATCAGCTACCCCAGGTGTGAGCTGCAGCACAGGCAATGTAATCAGCTACCCCAGGTGTGAGCTGCAGCACAGGCGATGTAATCAGCTACCCCAGGTGTGAGCTACAGCACAGGCGATGTAATCAGCTACCCCAGGTGTGAGCTACAGCACAGGCGATGTAATCAGCTACCCCAGGTGTGAGCTGCAGCACAGGTGACATAATCAGCTAACCCAGGTCTGAGCTACAGTACAGGCAATGTAATCAGCTACCCCAGGTGTGAGCTGCAGCACAGGTGACGTAATCAGCTACCCCAGGTGTGAGCTGCAGCACAGGTGACATAATCAGCTACCCCAGGTGTGAGCTGCAGCACAGGCGATGTAATCAGCTACCCCAGGTGTGAGCTGCAGCACAGGCGATGTAATCAGCTACCCCAGGTGTGAGCTGCAGCACAGGCGATGTAATCAGCTACCCCAGGTGTGAGCTGCAGCACAGGCGATGTAATCAGCTACCCCAGGTGTGAGCTGCAGCACAGGCGATGTAATCAGCTACCCCAGGTGTGAGCTGCAGCACAGGCGATGTAATCAGCTACCCCAGGTGTGAGCTGCAGCACAGGCGATGTAATCAGCTACCCCAGGTGTCAGCTACAGCACAGGCAATGTAATCAGCTACCCCAGGTGTGAGCTACAGCACAGGCGATGTAATCAGCTACCCCAGGTGTGAGCTGCAGCACAGGCGATTTAATCAGCTACCCTAGGTGTGAGCTGCAGCACAGGCGATGTAATCAGCTACCCCAGGTGTGAGCTGCAGCACAGGCGATGTAATCAGCTATCCCAGGTGTGAGCTGCAGCACAGGTTACATAATTAGCCGTTACTTGTTTAACCCCTTAATGACCACAGCACTTTTCCATTTTCTGTCCGTTTGGGACCAAGGCTATTTTTACATTTCTGCGGTGTTTGTGTTTAGCTGTAATTTTCCTCATACTCATTTACTGTACCCACGCATATTATATACCGTTTTTCTCGCCATTAAATGGGCTTTCTAAAGATACCATTATTTTCATCATATCTTATAATTTACTATAAAAAAAATTATAAAATATGAGGAAAAAATGGGAAAAAACGCAGTTTTTCGAAATTTGACCCCCAAAATCTGTTACACATCTACAACCACTAAAAAACACCCATGCTAAATAGTTTCTATATTTTGTCCTGAGTTTAGAAATACCCAATGTTTACATGTTCTTTGCTTTTTTTGCAAGTTATAGGGCAATAAATACAAGTAGCACTTTGCTATTTCCAAACCACTTTTTTTCAAAATTAGCGCTAGTTACATTGGGACACTGATATCTGTCTGGAATCCCTGAATATCCCTTGACATGTATATATATTTTTTTAGAAGACATCCCAAAGTATTGATCTAGGCCCATTTTGGTATATTTCATGCCACCATTTCACTACAAAATGCGATCAAATAAAAAAAAATGTTCACTTTTTCACAAATGTTTTCACAAACTTTAGGTTTCTCATTGAAATTATTTACAAACAACTTGTGCAATTATGGCATACATGGTTGTAAATGTTTCTCTGGGATCCCCTTTGTTCAAAAATAGCAGACATATATGGCTTTGGCATCGCTTTTTGGTATTTAGAAGGCCGCTAAATGCCGCTGCGCACCACACGTGTATTATGCCCAGCAGTGAAGGGGTTAATTAGGGAGCATGTAGGGAGCTTGTAGTTTTAATTTTAGCTTTAGTGTAGTGTAGTAGACAACCCAAAGTATTGATCTAGGCCCATTTTGGTATATTTCATGCTACCATTTCACCGCCAAATGCGAACAAATAAAAATAAAACGTAAAATTTTCCCAATTTTAGGTTTCTCACAAAAATTATTTACAAACAGCTTGTGCAATTATGGCATAAATGGTTGTAAAAGCTTCTCTGGGATCCCCTTTGTTCAGAAATAGCAGACATATATGGCTTTGGCTTTGCTTTTTGGTAATTAGAAGGCAGCTAAATGCCGCTGCGCACCATACGTGTATAATGCCCAGCAGTGAATGGGTTAATTAGGGAGCTTTTAGGGAGCTTGCAGGGTTAATTTTAGCTTTAGTGTAGGTATCAACCTCCCACATGACACATCACACCCCCAGATCCCTCCCAAACAGCTCTCTTCCCCACCCCACAATTGTCCCCCGCCATCTTAAGTACTGGCAGTAAGTCTGCCAGTACTAAAATAAGAGTTTTTTTGGGGTTTTTTTTTTTTAAAAATAATAATTATGTTCTGTAGTATCCTCCCTTAGCCCCCAACCTCCCTGATCCCCCCCCCCCCCCCCCCAAACAGCTCACTAACCCCCCTCTCTCTGCCTTATTGCGCCATATTGGGTACTGGCAGCTGTCTGCCAGTGCCCAGTTTGAAATCAAATATGTTTTTTTTTTAGTTTTTTTTAAAAAAATACTATTTTCTGTAGTGTAGCTGCCCTCCCTCAACCCCCAACCCCCCAACCCCTGCCAGATCGCTAAACAGTTTTGAGATGCCCACCCTCACTCCCACCGAGTACCATCATTGTTCCATAGTGTAGGGCTCCCACCCGCCCGTGCGCGCGCACCCGCTCCAGTTCACCCGCGCGCACGCCCGCACTCTATCCCGCCCCCCTTCCCACCGATGGCCGCCCACCCGCCTCCCTTGGTAAGCTCCCACCCACCAACGAACATGGCCATCAATGGCCGATGCAGAGAGGGCCACAGGGTGGCTCTCTCTGCATCAGACGGCTAAAAAATGTTATAGCAGGATGCCTCAATATCGAGGCATCACTGCTTTCATGTTATAGCAGTGATCAGGAAGACTGCTGGACAGGATCGCTTCCACTGCTTTCAAAGACCAACGACGTACGGGGTACGTCCTTGGTCATTAACTGCATTTTTTTGCAGGACGTACCCCATACGTCGTTGGTCGTTAAGGGGTTAAAGGGACACTGAACACAATTTTTTTCTTTCGTGATTCAGATAGGGTATACAATTTTACTCCTATTATCAAATTTTCTTCGTTCTCTTGCTATCTTTATTTAAAAAAGAAGGCATCTAAGCTGTTTTGGGGGGTTCAGAACTCTGGACAGCATTTTTTTATTGGTGGATGAATTTATCCACCAATCAACAAGGACAACCCAGGTTGTTCACCAAAAATGGGCCGGCATCTAAACTTACAGTCTTGCATTTTAAATAAAGATACCAAGAGAATGAAGATAATTTAATAGGAGTAAATTAGAAAGTTGCTTAAAATTTCATGCTCTATCTGAATCACGAAAGAAAAAATTTGGGTTCAGTGTCCCTTTAACCCTTTCACTACCGATACTTTCAGACAAAAACTTGCCTAAAATTCCAGAGAATTGTTAGCATTTTTGCTATCACTTAATTTAAAAAAAAAAAAAATTTAACATACAAAACTATATATAACATAATTTATGCTTACCTGATAAATTCCTTTCTTCTGTAGTGTGATCAGTCCACGGGTCATCATTACTTCTGGGATATTAACTCCTCCCCAACAGGAAGTGCAAGAGGATTCACCCAGCAGAGCTGCATATAGCTCCTCCCCTCTACGTCACTCCCAGTCATTCGACCAAGGACCAACGAGAAAGGAAAAGCCAAGGGTGAAGTGGTGACTGGAGTATAAATTAAAAAATATTTACCTGCCTTAAAACAGGGCGGGCCGTGGACTGATCACACTACAGAAGAAAGGAATTTATCAGGTAAGCATAAATTATGTTTTCTTCTGTTAAGTGTGATCAGTCCACGGGTCATCATTACTTCTGGGATACCAATACCAAAGCAAAAGTACACGGATGACGGGAGGGATAGGCAGGCTCTTTATACAGAAGGAACCACTGCCTGAAGAACCTTTCTCCCAAAAATAGCCTCCGGTGAAGCAAAAGTGTCAAATTTGTAAAATTTGGAAAAAGTATGAAGCGAAAACCAAGTTGCAGCCTTGCAAATCTGTTCAACAGAGGCCTCATTCTTAAAGGCCCAAGTAGAAGCCACAGCTCTAGTGGAATGAGCTGTAACCCTTTCAGGAGGCTGCTGTCCAGCAGTCTCATAAGCTAAACGAATTATGCTACGAAGCCAAAAAGAAAGAGAGGTAGCAGAAGCTTTTTGACCTCTCCTCTGCCCAGAGTAAATGACAAACAGAGAAGACGTTTGTCGAAATTCCTTAGTTGCCTGTAAGTAAAATTTTAGAGCACGGACTACATCCAGGTTGTGCAGTAGACGTTCCTTCTTCGAAGAAGGATTTGGGCATAAAGAAGGAACAACAATCTCTTGATTGATATTCCTGTTAGTAACTACCTTAGGTAAGAACCCAGGTTTAGTACGCAGAACTACCTTATCCGAATGAAAAATCAAATAAGGAGAATCACAATGTAAGGCTGATAACTCAGAGACTCTTCGAGCCGAGGAAATAGCCATTAAAAATAGAACTTTCCAAGATAACAACTTTATATCAATGGAATGAAGGGGTTCAAACGGAACGCCCTGTAAAACATTAAGAACAAGGTTTAAACTCCATGGTGGAGCAACCGTTTTAAACACAGGCTTAATCCTGGCCAAAGCCTGACAAAAAGCCTGGACGTCAGGAACTTCTGACAGACGTTTGTGTAACAGAATGGACAGAGCTGAGATCTGTCCCTTTAATGAACTAGCGGATAAACCCTTTTCTAAACCTTCTTGTAGAAAAGACAATATCCTAGGAATCCTAACCTTACTCCAAGAGTAACCTTTGGATTCACACCAATATAGGTATTTACGCCATATCTTATGGTAAATCTTTCTGGTAACAGGTTTCCTAGCCTGTATTAAGGTATCAATAACTGACTCAGAAAACCCACGTCTTGATAAAATCAAGCGTTCAATTTCCAAGCAGTCAGCTTCAGAGAAGTTAGACTTTGATGTTTGAAGGGACCCTGTATCAGAAGGTCCTGTTTCAGAGGTAGAGACCAAGGTGGACAGGATGACATGTCCACCAGATCTGCATACCAAGTCCTGCGTGGCCACGCAGGTGCTATTAGAATCACTGATGCTCTCTCTTGTTTGATTCTGGCAATCAATCGAGGAAGCATTGGGAAGGGTGGAAACACGTAAGCCATCCTGAAGTCCCAAGGTGCTGTCAGGGCATCTATCAGGACTGCTTCTGGATCCCTGGATCTGGACCCATAACGAGGAAGCTTGGCGTTCTGTCGAGACGCCATGAGATCTATCTCTGGTTTGCCCCAACGTCGAAGTATTTGGGCAAAGACCTCCGGATGAAGTTCCCACTCCCCCGGATGAAAAGTCTGACGACTTAAGAAATCCGCCTCCCAGTTCTCCACTCCCGGGATGTGGATTGCTGACAGGTGGCAAGAGTGAGACTCTGCCCAGCGAATTATCTTTGATACTTCCATCATAGCTAGGGAGCTTCGTGTCCCTCCCTGATGGTTGATGTAAGCTACAGTCGTGATGTTGTCCGACTGAAACCTGATGAAACTCCGCGTTGTCAACTGGGGCCAAGCCAGGAGGGCATTGAGAACTGCTCTCAATTCCAGAATGTTTATTGGCAGGAGACTCTCCTCCTGACTCCATTGTCCCTGAGCCTTCAGAGAATTCCAGACGGCACCCCAACCTAGAAGGCTGGCGTCTGTTGTTACAAATGTCCAGTCTGGTCTGCTGAATGGCATCCCCCTGGACAGATGTGGCCGAGAAAGCCACCAAAGAAGAGAATTTCTGGTCTCTTGATCCAGATTCAGAGAAGGAATGTTTATTGGCAGGAGACTCTACTATGTCCATTGCCGCTACCATTAAGCCGATTACCTCCATGCATTGAGCCACTGACGGGTGTTGAATGGAATGAAGGGTGCGGCAAGAACTTTGAAGTCTTGTTAACCTGTCCTCTGTCAGGTAAATCTTCATTTTTACAGAATCTATAAGAGTCCCCAGGAAGGGAACTCTTGTGAGTGGAACGAGTGAACTTTTCTTTTCGTTCACCTTCCATCCATGTGACCTTAGAAATGCCAGTACTAACTCTGTATGAGACTTGGCAGTTTGAAAGCTTGAAGCTTGAATCAGAATGTCGTCTAGGTATGGAGCTACCGAGATTCCCCACGGTCTTAGTACCGCCAGAAGAGCACCCAGAACCTTTGTGAAGATTCTTGGAGCTGTAGCCAATCCGAATGGAAGAGCTACAAACTGGTAATGCCTGTCTAGGAAGGCAAACCTTAGGTACCGGTAATGATCTTTGTGAATCGGTATGTGAAGGTAAGCATCTTAAATCTACAGTGGTCATGTACTGACCCTCTTGGATCATAGGTAAAATTGTCCGAATAGTCTCCATCTTGAACGATGGAACTCTTAGGAACTTGTTTAGGATCTTTAAGTCCAGGATTGGTCTGAAAGTTCCCTCTTTTTCGGGAACCACAAACAGATTTGAGTAAAACCCCTGTCCCTGTTCCGATCGTGGAACTGGGTGGATTACTCCCATTAACAAGAGCTCTTGTACGCAGCGTAGAAACGCCTCTTTCTTTGTCTGGATTGTTGACAACCTTGACAGATGAAATCTCTCTCTTGGAGGAGAGTATTTGAAGTCCAGAAGGTATCCCTGAGATATTATTTCTAGCGCCCAGGGATCCTGGACATCTCTTGCCCAAGCCTGGGCGAAGAGAGAAAGCCTGCCCCCCACTAGATCCGATCCCGGATCGGGGGCCCTCAATTCATGCCGTTTTAGGGGCAGCAGTAGGTTTCCTGGTCTGCTTGCCCTTGTTCCAGGACTGGTTAGGTTTCCAGCCTTGTCTGTAGCAAGCAACAGCTCCTTCCTGTTTTGGTGCAGAGGAAGTTGATGCTGCTCCTGCTTTGAAATTACGAAAGGAACGAAAATTAGACTGTCTAGTCTTAGTTTCGGCTTTGTCCTGAGGCAGGGCATGGCCTTTACCTCCTGTAATGTCAGCGATAATCTCTTTCAACCCGGGCCCGAATAAGGTCTGCCCTTTGAAAGGTATATTAAGCAATTTAGACTTAGAAGTAACATCAGCTGACCAGGATTTTAGCCACAGCGCCCTGCGTGCCTGAATGGCGAATCCTGAATTCTTCGCCGTAAGTTTAGTTAGATGTACTACGGCCTCCGAAATGAATGAATTAGCTAGTTTAAGGACTCTAAGCCTGTCCGTAATGTTGTCCAGAGTAGCTGAACTAATGTTCTCTTCCAGAGACTCAATCCAGAACGCCGCTGCAGCCGTGCATGCAAGGGGTTGCAATATAAAACCTTGTTGAACAAACATTTTCTTAAGGTAACCCTCTAATTTTTTATCCATTGGATCTGAAAAAGCACAGCTATCCTCCACCGGGATAGTGGTACGCTTAGCTAAAGTAGAAACTGCTCCCTCTACCTTAGGGACCGCTTGCCATAAGTCCCGTGTGGTGGCGTCTATTGGAAACATTTTTCTAAATATCGGAGGGGGTGAGAACGGCACACCGGGTCTATCCCACTCCTTAGAAACAATTTCAGTAATTCTCTTAGGTATAGGAAAAACCTCAGTACTCGTCGGTACCGCAAAATATTTATCCAACCTACACATTTTCTCTGGTATTGCAACTGTGTTACAATCATTCAGAGCCGCTAACACCTCCCCTAGTAATACATGGAGGTTTTCCAGTTTAAATTTAAAATTTGAAATATCTGAATCCAGTCTGTTTGGATCAGAACCGTCACCCACAGAATGAAGTTCTCCGTCCTCATGTTCTGCAACCTGTGACGCAGTATCTGACATGGCCCTAATATTATCAGCGCACTCTGTTCTCACCCCAGAGTGATCACGCTTACCTCTTAGTTCTGGTAATTTAGCCAAAACTTCAGTCATAACAGAAGCCATATCCTGTAATGTGATTTGTAATGGCCGGCCAGATGTACTCGGCGCTACAATATCACGCACCTCCCGAGCGGGAGATGCAGGTACTGGCACGTGAGGCGAGTTAGTCGGCATAACTCTCCCCTCGTTGTTTGGTGAAATTTGTTCAATTTGTACAGATTGACTTTTATTTAAAGTAGCATCAATACAGTTAGTACATAAATTTCTATTGGGCTCCACTTTGGCATTGCAACAAATGACACAGGTATCTTCCTCTGAATCAGACATGTTTAACACACTAGCAAATAAACTTGCAACTTAGAATACAATTCAATTAGAATAATATTAAAAACGTACTGTGCCTTTAAGAAGCACAGAAAATCTATGACAGTTGAAAATTAATAAATTGAAACAGTTATAGCCTCAATCCTTGTAAACAACACAACTTTAGCAAAGGTTTAATCCCAATAGCAAAGATAACAAATTCTGAAAGCAGGAAACAATTACAGAATAAACGTTTTTTATCACAGTCAACTATAATTCTCACAGCTCTGCTGAGAGAAATTACCTCCCTCAAAATAAGTTTGAAGACCCCTGAGTTCTGTAGAGATGAACTGGATCATGCAGGAAATACAATGAGCTGCTGACTGAAATAACTGATGCATAGAAAAGGCGCCAAAAAAACGGCCCTTCCCCCTCACACACAGCAGTGAGAGAGAACAGAAACTGTCAGAAAAAGATTAAGCAACTGCCAAGTGGAAAAATGGTGCCCAAACATTTATTCACTCAGTACCTCAGCAAATGAAAACGATTTTACATTCCAGCAAAAACGTTAAACATAATTTCTAGTTATTAAACAGCTTAATGTACTTCTTACAGTGTAATTCTAGTGAAGTACCATTCCCCAGAATACTGAAGTGTAAAGTATACATACATGACATTATATCGGTATGGCAGGATTTTCTCATCAATTCCATTGTCAGAAAATAAAAGCTGCTACATACCTCTATGCAGATTCATCTGCCCGCTGTCCCCTGATCTGAAGTTTACCTCTCCTCAGATGGCCGAGAAACAGCAATATGATCTTAACTACTCCGGCTAAAATCATAGCAAAAACTCTGGTAGATTCTTCTTCAAACTCTGCCAGAGAGGTAATAACACACTCCGGTGCTATTTTAAAATAACAAACTTTTGATTGAAGATATAAAACTAAGTATAATCACCATAGCCCTCTCACACCTCCTATCTAGTCGTTGGGTGCAAGAGAATGACTGGGAGTGACGTAGAGGGGAGGAGCTATATGCAGCTCTGCTGGGTGAATCCTCTTGCACTTCCTGTTGGGGAGGAGTTAATATCCCAGAAGTAATGATGACCCGTGGACTGATCACACTTAACAGAAGAAATATATATATATATATATATATATATATATATATATATATATATATATATATATATATATATATTTTAAGTAGACAACCCAAGGTATTAATCCAGGCCCATTTTGGTATATTTCATGCCACCATTACCCAACCAAATGCAATCAAATAAAAACAAAATTGGTACTTTTTTCACAAACTTTGGGTTTCTCACAGCAATTATTTACAAACTGCTTGTGCAATTATGGCACAAATGTTTGTAAAAGTTTCTCTGGGATCCCCTTTGTTCAAAAATAGCAGACACATATGGCTTTGCCATTGCTTTTTGGTAATTAGAAGGCTGCTAATTGCAGCTGTGCACCATACTTCTATTATTCCCGGCAGTGAAGGGGTTAATTAGGTATCTTAAAAGGTTAATTTTAGCTTTAGTGTAGAGATTAGCCCCCCAACCTAACACTTCCCACTCCCTGATCACTCCCAAACAACTCTCTTTCCTCCCCTATCCCTCACTGGTAACCCCCTTACCCCCCAACCAGCTCTCTCAACGCCCCCCTCTAACTATTACCCACCACTGGCACAATGTCTGCCAGTACCAAAAAATATATATATTATACATATTTTCTGTAGTGTAGTGTCCCCCTACCCACGATCTTTAGTTTAGGATCCCCCACACCCCCAGATCCCCTTTTCTGTAGTGTAGCTGCCCCTTCCCTCCCTGTCCCTTAATTATTTTTTTTTGGTAGCGTAGGGCCCTCCCACTCCTTCCCGCCTCCCCTGCTGGGCCGCCCAACCGGTTCCAACCCACACCTCCCGCCGGCACCAGCAGAAGATGGTTAGAGATGGTGACACACAGTGTCATTGTCTGTAAGATCAGGCATCTGCCCTCATATGGAGCTGGAGCACCGATTACACTGCGGCTCCATATGCGGCAGATGCCTGAAACATCAGGAGCTCCATCTCTCAGCTGTAACTTAACAGCCAAGAGTGCTCGAGCTTCCTGAAGCTAGGACGTGTATATACATCTAGCGGTATGATAGGCAAAGTACTGCAAGACTTATATATACGTCCTTTCGGTGACAGAAATGTAAATGATTTAGAGCATTGTTTGCGCTGTTTGCATATAAATGCTTAAAGGGACATAATACTCCTATGCTAAATCACTTGAAACTGATGCAGTATAACTGTAAAAAGCTGACCGGAAAATATCACCTGAGCATCTATATGTAAAAAAGGAAGATATTTTACCTCACAATCTCCTCAGCTCAGCAGAGTAAGTTCTGTGTAAAAAGTTATACTCAGCTGCTCCCAGCTGCAGGTAAAAAAAAATAAAAAATGAAGAAATGAACAGCAGCCAATCAGCAGTGCTGAGGTCATGAACTCTTACTGTGATTTCATGAGATTTGACTTAACTCTCATGAGATTTCATAGTAAGCTTCCTTTACCTGATTGGTGAAATAATATGAGAGTTCATGAGGCTCATTCTTTCAGCTGTCCCAGGACAGACACACTAAAATGCTGCTTAGAAATCCTTTACAATGGGAGGTGGCTACTGAGGAACTTTTGAGGTAAAATATCTTTCTTTTTTACATAGAGATGTTCAGGTGATATTTTCTAATCAGCTTTTTACAGCTATGCTGCATCACTTTCAAGTGTTTAAACATTTGGGTATTATGGCCCTTTAATGTCTGCAAAGGGGATAAACGCATTTAGATCTAAAGCAGCAATGCACTTGCAGGGACCTAGCTGAACACATCAAGGGAGCCAATCACAATAGGCACATGTGCAACCAACCCCCAGCTAGCTCCCAGTTCTGCATTGCTGCTCCTGATCCTACCTAGATATGCTAAAAAAAAAAAAGGAAATGCATTTGATAATAGAATTAAAGCCTTTTCAAATCGCATGCTCTATCTAAACATAAAAGTTAAATTTCGAGTTTCGTGCCCTTTTTAACTTGTTCTCAGGCAGGATGCTCCTGACGCATGGGTCTGTTAGTGTGAGGGTGAGTGGAACTCGATATGCAAGAATAGACGTACAGGAAACCAAAAGTCTTTTTAAAAAGTTTTAATAAAGCAAGAGAAACAAAAACTAAGGGTAAAACAAGGGCAGAGTCCAGGAACAGCAACGTGAGATCGGTCCAGTAACTAGGTACCAAGGGGGAAAGCCGGAGCAAAGTCCAGCAGGTATAGGTGCACAGGCTGGCACAGGATACCAGATAGATGCAGCAGTAACAACAGGATTCAGGTAAGCTGCCTCTGCTACAGCAAGCACAGGAAACTCAGTGAGTTCTGTTGGTGAGGCAGTCACGAAATACCAGGTAGGTGCAGTGGGTACAGCAGGATATAACACGCGAGTGCAGCAGTTACAGCAGGATACAGGTAAGTTGCCACTGCTACAGCAGGATACAGGAGACTCAGCAGGATGTTACGGGATACCAGGGGAATGCAGCAGATACAGCGAGATACAGGTAAGCTGTGACTGGTACAGCAGGATACAGGAGACTCAGCAGGATGTTACAGGATACCGGGGGAGTGCAGCAGATACAGCGAGATACAGGTACGCTGTCACTGGTACAGCAGGATACAGGAGACTCAGCAGGATGTTACAGGATACTAGGTGAGTGCAGCAGATACAGCGTGATACAGGTAAGCTGCCACTGGTAGAGCAGGATACAGGAGACTCAGCAGGATGTTACGGGATACCGGGGGAGTGCAGCAGATACAGTGAGATACAGGTAAGCTGTCACTGGTACAGCAGGACACAGGAGACTCAGCAGGAAGTTACGGGATACCGGGGGAGTGCAGCAGATACAGCGAGATACAGGTAAGCTGTCACTGGTACAGCAGGATACAGGAGACTCAACAGGATGTTACGGGATACCGGAGGAGTGCAGCAGATACAGCGAGATACAGGTAACCTGTCACTGGTACAGCAGGATACAGGAGACTCAGCAGGATGTTACGGGATACCGGGGGAGTGCAGCAGATACAGCGAGATACAGGTAAGCTGCCATTGGTACAGCAGGATACAGGAGACTCAGCAGGATGTTACAGGATACCAGGTGAGTGCAGGAGCTACAGTGGGATACAGGTAAGCTGTCACTGGTACAGCAGGATACAGGAGACTCAGCAGGATGTTACGGGATACCGGGGGAGTGCAGGAGCTAGTGAGATACAGGTAAGCTGTCACTGGTACAGTAGGATACAGGAGACTCAGCAGGATGTTACGGAATACCGGGTGAGTGCAGCAGATACAGTGGGATGCAGGTAAGCTGCCACTGGTACAGCAGGATACAGGAGACTCAGCAGGATGTTACAGGATACTAGGATACAGGTTAGTGAGAAAAAGAACAGGAGGGCAGGTAAGCTCCTCAATAACTCAGCACAGAGTGATGGGCTGAGTGAGTTTATATAGGAACTCCCACACCTGCTGTCCCTTTAAATTAGTGCAGGGTGCAGCTACGTAGAAGACGGACCTTGGCGTTGCTCTATGTGGAGGCAGGAGCCCGTTGCAAGATTAGGTAAGTTTCTTACAGTTAGCGCTGCCCAAACTATACCCAGGAGCCATTACCTGACCTGCCAGATGTTTGTTTTCTGCTCAGTTGTGCTGAGTGCCACCCAGACATTAGTAAATTAATAAAATAAAAAACCTTCAAAACTATTAAGTAATCAGTTGTTTATTTGTACCACCCTAAGTGAATATAACTGTATCTAGTACTGAGATTTACATATAGCAGCTTGCTATGTAGTTGACTAAAAAGAAAATTTATGCTTACCTGATAAATGTATTTCTTTTTTGACACAATGAGTCCACGGATTATCTTAATTACTAATGGGATATTGACCTCCTGGTCAGCAGGAGGCAAAGAGCACCACAGCAGAGCTGTTAAATAGCTCCTCCCTTCCCTCCCACTCCAGTCATTCGACCAAAGTTAGGAAGAGAAAGGAAAAGCCAAGGTGCAGAGGTGTCTGAAGTTTACAATAACCCACAACCTGTCTAAAAACACAGGGCGGGCCGTGGACTCATCGTGTCAAAAAAGAAATAAAATTTATCAGGTAAGCATAAATTTTCTTTTATTTTTTAAGACACGATGAGTTCACGTATCATCTTAATTACTAATGGGATTCAATACCCAAGCTAGAGTACACAGATGATACGGGAGGAACAAGGCAGGGAACCTAAACGGAAGGCACCACTGCTTGAAGAACCTTTCTCCCAAAAGCTGACTCGACCGAGGCAAAAGTGTCAAATTTGTAGAACTTTGAAAAAGTGTGAAAAGAGGACCAAACTGCAGCCTTGCAAATCTGTTCCACAGAAGCTTCATTTTTGAATGCCCATGAGGAAGCAACAGCCCTTGTGGAATGAGCCGTAACCCTCTCAGGAGATTGCTGTCCAGCAGTCTCATATGCAAAACGTATGATACTCTTCAGCCAAAAAGAAAGAGAAGTAGCCGTAGCTATCTGTCCCTTAGGTTTTCCTGAGAAAACCACAAACAAAGAAGAAGACTGACAAAAGTCCTTAGTCGCCTGCAGGTAAAACTTTAAAGCACGGACCACGTCCAAATTGTGCAGAAGTCTTTCTTTCTGAGAAGGAGGATTAGGACACAAGGAGGGAACAACAATCTCCTCATTAATGTTCCTATCAGAAACAAACTCAGGAATAAATCCTATTTTAGTACGTAAAACTACCTTATCTGAATGGAAAATAAGATAAGGAGACTCATACTGTAATGCTGAGAGTTCTGACACTCTCCAAACAGTAGAAATAGCAACAAGAAATAAAACCTTCCAAGATAACAACTTAATATCTAAGGAATGCATAGGCTCAAACAGAGCCCCTTGAAGAACTTTTGAGCACTAAATTAAGACTCCATGGAGGAGTAACTGGTTTGAACACAGGCCTGATCCTGACTAAGGCCTGACAGAACGATTGAACATCTGGAACATCCGCCAGACGTTTGTGAAACAAAATAGATAAGGCCGAAATTTGCCCCTTTACAGATCTCGTCGATAAACCTTTCTCCAAACCCTCTTGGAGAAAAGACAAAATTCTAGGAATCCTAACTCTACTCCATGAGTCACCCTTGGATTCACACCAATAGAGATATTTACGCCAAATCTTATGATAAATCTTTCTAGTTACAGGCTTACGAGCCTGAATCATTGTCTCTATAACAGAGTCAGAAAAGCCCCGCTTGGATAAAATTAAACGTTCAATCTCCAATCAGTCAGCTTCAGAGAAACAAGATCTTTCCTCAACTGAAGCCTCCAAGGTGGTAGAGATGTCATCTCCACCAGGTCTGCATACCAAATCCTGCGAGGCCAGTGCTATGAGGATCACAGAGGCCCTTTCCTGTTTGATTCGAGCAATGACCCGAAGAAGAAGCACAAACGGAATAAGTATGCTAAACTGAAGGTCCAAGGAACCGTCAGAGAACCCATCAGTTCCGCCTGGGAGACCCTGGACCTCAACCCGTATCTTGGGATCTAGGCAATCTGTCGAGATGCCATGAGATCTAATTCCGATTGACCCCACTTGAGAATCAGGCTGGAGAACACTTCCGGATGGAGTTTCCCTCCCCCAAGAGAAAAGCCTGCCTGATCAGAAGGCCGCCTTCCATATGTCCCTAGAATGCGGATCGCCGACATGTAGCTAGAATGGGCCTCTTTGATCTTTGATTTCCCGACTTCTGTCAGAAAAAAATCTTCATTGATAGGGAATCTAACATAGATCCCAGAAAAATTACCTTAAATTTAGGACTCAGGAATTCTTTCCCCAATTTACCTTCTACTCGTGAGAACGCAGGAAGGAAAATACCATGTCTGTGTGCGAACTTGTTTGATGTAACAAAATCGCCTGAACTGGGATGACAACTAAATATGATGCTGCAATGCACCATGAAAATTCTGTAAGCTATGGCAAGACCGAAGGAAAGAGCCACAAACTAGAAGTATTCGTCCAGAAAGGCAAACCATAGGGACTTGTGATGATCCCATAGATGGGAACATGCAGATACCCGTCCTTTAAACTTGTCAGAAATTGATTCTCCAGGATCAAAGGAAGTATTCACAAATAAATTCCACCTATAAGGATGGTACTGTTTAAATTCCGAAAATCTAATGTTGGTCTGAAGGTTCCCTCCTTCTTGGGAGCCACAACCAGATTGAGATGAACCGGAGTTATCACTCCCCGAGGGGAGAGGACTCCTACCCAATGAAAGGAACCCTTTCTCCTATCTGATTACAGATAATATATATATATATATATATATATATATATATATATATATATAAATATATATATATATTGGGTACTTGTAAAACACGGCTAATCACCCATAAGGGTCTCAAGATGCTGTTCATTTTATTGACCTTACTGGGGATCAAACCTGCAACCCTCTGGTTGCTACCAAGCTCAGCCACAGTGCTCAAGCATGCAGAGCAACCTGCCCTAAGAACTATCTGTCCGAATAGATCCAGACAACGTATGAGCTAGTATGCTGCAGCAAAAGGTAGCAATACCAACCTGGGTATTACTTTGAGCAAACCCACTATCCAAACATCTTAAGAATCCTGAAAGAGAATAGCTATCCTCTATAGGGATAGAAGTCTCCTAGTCAGAATGGAAAACATAATTTATGTAAGAACTTACCTGATAAATTCATTTCTTTCATTTTGACAAGAGTCCATGAGGTAGTGACGTATGGGATATACAATCCTACCAGGAGGGGCAAAGTTTCCCAAACCTCAAAATGCCTATAAATACACCCCTCACCACACCCTCAATTCAGTTTAACGAATAGCCAAGAAGTGGGGTGATAAAGAAAGGAGTAAAAAGCATCAAAGGAATTTGGAAATAATTGTGCTTTATACAAAAAAATCATAACCACCATAAAAAGGGTGGGTCTCAAGGACTCTTGCCAATATGAAAGAAATGAATTTATCAGGTAAGTTCTTACATAAATTATGTTTTCTTTCATGTAATTGGCAAGAGTCCATGAGCTAGTGACGTATGGGATAGCAATACCCAAGATGTGGAACTGCACGCAAGAGTCACTAGAGAGGGAGGGACAAAATAAAAACAACCATTTCGCTGAAAAAATAAATCCACAACCCAAATATAAGTTTATTCTCAAAAAAGAAAAAGAAGGGGGGCGGAGCCAACTGCCAACATGGATGGCTGCTAAAACATAGAGCTCTGATAATTAGTGAACTGAAGACGCTAGCTACCTCCTAATTAGCACCTATTCCACCTTATAACTAACTCCTAACACATCTGGGCCACTTCAGTCTCATTGTGTGTCATTTTGGAGTCGAATGCTTATTTTATCGAGGTACTATATAGATTCATAGGTACAAAGCCACGCGGCCTTCTGTAAACACTCAGCATGGAAGGATGCTACGCTACTTTACAAGCCGCACTTAAAAATTTAGAAGATCGGATGGACTTTTGCTATGCGGACCTCATTAAAGCTTGCAGCAGCAAGGTCAGTGTTTACCCTGATGAGTCGTACGAGCATAAGCTGGCTCCCAACGGTAAGAGGAAACTCAGCACACCGGATCAGAACGCTCTGATTCCAGGCCTCTCTAGCTCGGGAATGGAGCCCCCAACAACGCATCCGGCTGTGGATGTGCTACGAAATACTCAACCTGCTTCTTCGGTGACAAAATCCCTAATACTAACGGAACATATGCATACAGGGACTCAGAGCTTGACCCACATGTGCCCGGACCTGCTTCTTTTAGAGTACACAGTCACTGCTATGGGCATTGCATCACTGTCGAAACAGGGCCCACAGAGTGCAGAGCACTGTCGACAAGCTAGGGCTAGTCCCCTCTCGGTAGTGAAGCCGCACCGCATGCGCCCTAATTGCGGAGAGCTGTTGGTTTGGTATGAAGAGGATCTAGAGTTCACACCTTCTCTGCAGCCGCAGAATTGGATATGGATATCTGACTTTCCTCCATCATTTAGTCCGGTTTGCGCTGTTGTGGTGCAGACCTCTGGCTACACCCCTCTGGATGAGGAGACCTTACGTTGCAGACCAGTAACCTTGGATCACAGCAGACTGGACATTAATAAAGAGCTGGCGTCGGATAGCTATAAGAACGGCACTCTGTAGTCCTCTATTGACCAAAGAAAGTTTCACTTATAACCCTGTGGTCAAGGTGTAGAGGGCTTTGGAAATTGATGAAGACGACTAGCAGCCAGAACTATATCCTTATTTTTTACTGCATGCTATTTTCTTGTTGTCAGAAGAGGTTTATGATATGCTAGCTCCTTAAGCCATTGTGTGGTCACTTGTATAAGCACCGCATTTTTTTCCATTTCACCAAATCGATGGCCTAATTCTCAACCTCCTCACTCATGTCTATTAGGAGGTTCCATAAGGGTTAATATCATATTTATCTTCTACTATCCATATTACCCATATGTACACTGCTAGTAATGCTGTGTCATTCCTAGATTCATAATCCCTTTGTTTTAAATTGAGCTCAGGGTGTGTATTATAATCTAATGCTCTCCCCTATTTTCAGGGTATTCTACTGACAAGTATGTACTGTGCTTAGAGTTGCTTCCTAAAAGTTAGCGATTACCCATATTGTTCCATTTCATTGTCCACCCCATGAAAATAACTATTATTATGGTGGGCTATATAGTCTTCCTTCTTATTTAATACTATGCCAGCTCCCAAGATGTTTATTTTCCAGGGGATATTCATCAAATGACATAGGTATTAATGTTTATACCATTAGAATTTAAGTGACATATTCTTGTTGATTATATAAATATTTATAACAATCAGCCTAGAGATTCCCAGAAGTTAGCACTGTAGACAAAGCATTGTTAAATTCATTTCTATGAGCCTACATGGTGTAACAAGCCTAATATAGGGTCTCTAGTATACATGTGCAGACTATGTATAGTAAAAAGCCTTATTTAATGCCGCTGGTATTTAGGTATAACTTATATATAATAACAAGTATTGTATTGTACCTTCTAGTATATGGATATAACTTAGATACAGTATCCGGTCTTATACAGTGCCTTCAGTTTATAGGTACAGTTTTGGTTTAATAATAAGGCTAGCACTAGTATATAGGTACAACTTGGGTATAGCAATAAGAAATTTGCGGGACCATTATAAATGACCTTGATCAATACGTCTCTCCTTGTATATGGAAACTTGTCCTATATGAAGATTCATTAGTTTCACGTTACCTGTCCCCTTGGTATGACTAAATATGTTTTTTTACATGAGTGCAGAGGTTTAGTTCAATGTCTCTATATTCATTTAGACACATAGCTACTTTACCCTAACTAAATTAAGGTACTGACCCTAGAGGAGTAACTGCTGCTCTTTATATTAAATTATATTTCATAGCATGAGACACATGTTAGATCAGGCGGCTTATAGAGCACATATAGTTCTGAGGGTATCTATGACAGGGCTCTGCATTGTTATGGAATGTATACTAGTTATAAATATACTGCCCACATGCCTATTTACTGTACTCTCCCTTTTGATAAGGGTGCTCCTAGTATACAGATAACTTTTCACTAGTTGCTTACACTTTACCCAAGCCAAAGTTTTCTTAGTAACATGTTTATTACTACGATAATATTCTAGGTACATCCATACTATAATTGGAGACCTAATATTAGCTTGAGCAGCACCAGTGTCATTTGAACTAATATTTAACATGGGTTAGGATGTGTTGCTCTTATAGGTGTTTGTTTTTCCGTAAGATTACTATAGTAGATTTAATCTTTGCGAACTGGCTTGTAGATCTCAAGCACTTTAACGCTATATGACCCTCACCGCTGATTTATTCTATAATTACCTCTATGACGACAAGACTCTAAACACAACTACTCCTTACAGGGTGATTCTCTATTTGGCTCCGCCCCCCTTCCTCCCTCCTTCTTGCTTAACGAGCGGTGCTTACCCGCTGAATCCCCCCCCCTATAATATTTTCACTATAAACTCCTTTTAGGCCCAATAGAGGCCGCAAATCTGACTACCATGGACTATTCCACTCCCATGTAGCTAATAGGCTCGTAAGAGACCTTCTAACTAGTCAGCCAGTCACGCTACTATTTACATAAAATCTGAGGTTGGAGAAGCTTGTCTATTTTCAGGCATATATATATTCTGTTTTTTTATTTATGTTTCCTTGCGATGTTCAACATTGCTTATTGACAAAGGATGTATGCATATTTATTACTGCAAATTTACTACTGTCTGTTATTGTCTTCAACGCATAACCTCAATAAAAAACATAATTTATGCTTACCTGATAAATTTATTTCTCTTGTAGTGTGTTCAGTCCACGGGTCATCCATTACTTATGGGATATATTCTCCTTCCCAACAGGAAGTTGCAAGAGGATCACCCAAGCAGAGCTGCTATATAGCTCCTCCCCTCACATGTCATATCCAGTCATTCGACCGAAACAAGACGAGAAAGGAGAAACTATAAGGTGCAGTGGTGACTGGAGTTATAATTTTAAAATTTAGAACCTGCCTTAAAAAGACAGGGCGGGCCGTGGACTGAACACACTACAAGAGAAATAAATTTATCAGGTAAGCATAAATTATGTTTTCTCTTGTTAAGTGTGTTCAGTCCACGGGTCATCCATTACTTATGGGATACCAATACCAAAGCTAAGTACACGGATGATGGGAGGGACAAGGCAGGAACATTAAACAGAAGGAACCACTGCCTGTAGAACCTTTCTCCCAAAACCAGCCTCCGAAGAAGCGAAAGTGTCAAATTTGGAAAAAGTATGAAGTGAAGACCAAATTGCAGCCTTGCAAATCTGTTCAACAGAGGCCTCATTCTTAAAGGCCCAGGTGGAAGCCACAGCTCTAGTGGAATGAGCTGTAATTCTTTCAGGAGGCTGCTGTCCAGCAGTCTCATAGGCTAAACGTATTATGCTACGAAGCCAAAAAGAGAGAGATGTAGCCGAAGCCCTTTGACCTCTCCTCTGTCCAGAGTAAACGACAAACAGAGAAGAAGTTTGTCTAAAATCTTTAGTTGCCTGTAAGTAGAACTTCAGAGCACGGACCACGTCTAGATTATGCAAAAGACGTTCCTTCTTTGAAGAAGGATTAGGACATAATGATGGAACAACAATCTCTTGATTGATATTCCTGTTAGAAACAACCTTAGGTAAAAACCCAGGTTTAGTACACAGTACTACCTTGTCTGAATGAAAGATCAGATACGGAGAATCACAATGTAAGGCAGATAACTCAGAGACTCTTCGAGCCGAGGAAATAGCCATCAAAAACAAAACTTTCCAAGATAAAAGCTTAATATCAATGGAATGAAGGGGTTCAAACGGAACACCCTGAAGAACTTTAAGAACCAAGTTTAAGCTCCACGGAGGAGCAACAGCTTTAAACACAGGCTTAATTCTAGCCAAAGCCTGACAAAAAGCCTGGACATCTGGATTCTCTGCCAGACGTTTGTGTAAAAGAATAGACAGAGCGGAAATCTGTCCCTTTAGCGAACTAGCGGATAAACCCTTTTCTAAACCCTCTTGTAGAAAAGCCAATATCCTAGGAATCCTAACCTTACTCCATGAGTAACTCTTGGATTCGCACCAATATAAATATTCACGCCATATCTTATGGTAAATTTTTCTGGTCACAGGTTTCCGAGCCTGTATTAATGTATCAATAACCAAATCCGAAAACCCACGCTTTGATAGAATCAAGCGTTCAATTTCCAGGCAGTCAGCCTCAGAGAAATTAGGTTTGGATGGTTGAAAGGACCTTGAATCAGAAGGTCCTGCCTCAGAGGTAGAGACCATGGTGGACAGGACGACATATCCACTAGGTCTGCATACCAGGTCCTGCGTGGCCACGCAGGCGCTATCAGAATTACCAATGCCCTCTCCTGTTTGATCCTGGCAATCAGTCGAGGTAGCAACGGAAATGGTGGAAACACATAAGCTATGTTGAAAACCCAAGGGGCTGCTAATGCATCTACTAGCACCGCTCCCGGGTCCCTGGACCTGGATCCGTAACAAGGAAGCTTCGCGTTCTGGCGAGATGCCATGAGATCCAGATCCGGTTTGCCCCAACGACGAATCAGTTGAGCAAATACCTCCGGGTGAAGTTCCCACTCTCCCGGAAGAAAAGTCTGGCGACTTAGGAAATCCGCCTCCCAGTTCTCCACGCCTGGGATGGAAATCGCTGACAGGTGGCAAGAGTGAGACTCTGCCCAGCGAATTATCTTCGAGACTTCCAACATCGCTAGGGAACTCCTGGTTCCCCCTTGATGATTGATGTAAGCCACAGTCGTGATATTGTCCGACTGAAATCTGATGAACCTCAGTTTTGCTAACTGAGGCCAAGCTAGAAGAGCATTGAATATTGCTCTTAATTCTAGAATGTTTATTGGAAGGAGTTTCTCCTCCTGAGTCCACGATCCCTGAGCCTTCAGGGAATTCCAGACTGCCCCCCAGCCTAGAAGGCTGGCATCCGTTGTTACAATCGTCCAATCTGGTCTGCGAAAGGTCATTCCTTTGGACAGATGAACCGGTGACAACCACCAGAGAAGAGAATCTCTGGTCTCCTGGTCCAGATTTAGCAAAGGGGACAGATCTGAGTAATCCCCGTTCCATTGACTGAGCATGCATAGTTGCAGCGGTCTGAGATGCAGGCGCGCAAATGGCACTATGTCCATTGCCGCGACCATTAAGCAGATTACCTCCATGCACTGAGCTACTGATGGTCTTGGAATGGAATGAAGGACACGGCAAGCATTGAGAATCTTTGATAACCTGGACTCCGTCAGGTAAATCTTTATCTCTACAGAATCTATAAGAGTCCCTAGAAAAGGAACCCTTGTGAGTGGTAACAGAGAACTCTTTTCCACGTTCACTTTCCACCCATGCGACCTCAGAAATGCTAGAACTATCTCTGTATGAGACTTTGCATTCTGAAAACTTGACGCTTGTATCAGAATGTCGTCTAGGTACGGAGCCACCGCTATGCCTCGTGGTCTTAGTACCGCCAGAAGTGAGCCCAGAACCTTCGTAAAAATTCTTGGGGCCGTGGCTAACCCGAAGGGAAGAGCCACAAACTGGTAATGCCTGTCTAGAAAGGCAAACCTTAGGTACCGATAATGATCTTTGTGAATCGGTATGTGAAGGTAAGCATCCTTTAAGTCCACTGTGGTCATATATTGACCCTCTTGGATCATGGGTAGGATGGTTCGAATGGTTTCCATCTTGAACGATGGTACCCTTAGGAATTTGTTTAAGATCTTTAAGTCCAAGATTGGTCTGAAGGTTCCCTCTTTTTTGGGAACCACAAATAGATTTGAGTAAAATCCTTGTCCCTGTTCCGATCGCGGAACTGAGTGGATCACTCCCATGATTAAGAGGTCTTGTACACATTGTAGAAATGCCTCTCTCTTTACTAGGTTTGTTGATAACCTCGATAGATGGAACCTCCCTTGTGGAGGAGAGGTTTTGAAATCCAGAAGGTATCCCTGAGATATAATCTTCAACGCCTGGGCGAAGAGAGAAAGTCTGCCCCCCACTAAATCCGTCTCCGGATAGGGGGCCCTGTCTTCATGCTGTCTTAGGGGCGGGAGTAGGCTTTCTGGCCTGCTTGCCCTTGTTCCATGACTGGTTGCCTTTCCAACCCTGTCTGTAACGAGCAGTAGTTCCTTCCTGTTTTGGAGCGGAGGAAGTTGATGCTGCTCCTGCCTTGAAGTTACGAAAGGCACGAAAATTAGACTGTTTGGCCTTTGGTTTGGCCCTGTCCTGAGGAAGGGCGTGGCCCTTACCTCCCGTAATGTCAGCAATAATTTCCTTCAAGCCGGGCCCGAATAAGGTCTGCCCTTTGAAAGGAATGTTAAGTAGCTTAGATTTGGAAGTTACATCCGCTGGCCAGGATTTAAGCCAGAGCGCTCTGCGCGCCTGTATGGCGAATCCGGAATTTTTAGCCGTAAGTTTGGTTAGATATACTACGGCATCTGAAACAAACGCATTAGCTTGCTTAAGGGTTCTAACTTTGCTCAAAGCCTCATCCAATGGCGCTGTGCGAATCGCCTCTTCCAGAGACTCAAACCAGAATGCCGCTGCAGCCGTGACAGGCGCAATGCATGCAAGAGGCTGCAATATAAAACCCTGTTGAACAAACATTTTCTTAAGATAACCCTCTAATTTTTTATCCATTGGATCTGAGAAAGCACAGCTATCCTCCACCGGGATAGTGGTACGTTTGGCTAAAGTAGAAACTGCTCCCTGCCATAAGTCTCGTGTGGTGGCGTCTATAGGAAACATTTTTCTAAATATCGGGGAGGGGAAAAAGGCACACCGGGTCTATCCCACTCCTTACTAATAATTTCTGTAAGTCTTTTTGGTATAGGAAAGACGTCAGTACACACCGGTACCGCATAGTATCTATCCAACCTACACATTTTCTCTGGAATTGCCACCGTGTCGCAATCATTCAGAGCCGCTAATACCTCCCCTAGTATCACACGGAGGTTCTCAAGCTTAAATTTAAAATTTGAAATTTCTGAATCCGGTCTCCCCGGATCAGAACCGTCACCGACAGAATGAAGCTCACCGTCCTCATGTTCTGCAAATTGTGACGCAGTATCAGACATGGCTCTCGTGTCATCAGCGCGCTCTGTCCTTAACCCAGAGCTATCGCGCTTGCCCCTTAATTCGGGCATATTATATAATACTTCTTTCATAACATTAGCCATATCATGTAAAGTGATTTGTAAGGGCCTAGATGTACTTGTCGTCTCAATCTTACGCATCTCCCGAGCGGGAGACGCAGGTACTGACACGTGAGGAGAGTTAGGCGGCATAACTTCCCCCTCGTTGTCTGGTGATAGTTTCTCTATCGGTACAGATTGACTTTTATTCAAAGCAATATCAATACAATTGGTACACATCGTTCTATTGGGCTCCACATTGGCTTTTGAACATGATGTACAAACAGTTTCCTCTGAATCAGACATGTTTAAACAGACTTAGCAATGAAACTAGCAAGCTTGGAAATCACTTTCAATAAGTTTTCAAGCAATATAAAAAACGCTGCAGCGTTTCAAAAATACAGATATAATTAAACAATTCTTAACAAGAAGTGTATTATTAGCAGAGGATTGCACCCATTAGCAAAAGGATGATTAACCCCTCAATACCCAAAACGGATAAAACGGATATCAATTAAGATTTAACGCTTTTAATCACAGTCAAACACACTGTCACAGATCTGCTGTGACTGATTACCTCCCTCAAAAATGAATTTTGCAGACCCCTGAGCTCTCTAGAGACGTCCTGGATCAAGGAGGAAGAAGCAGGAAGACTGTGATAGAATTTTAACTGCGCAACAAGGCGCTAAAACAAGGTCCCTCCCACTCCTATTACAACAGTGGGAGCCGAGATATAACGGTTTCCATGCAGAAAATATATGTTAGCCATGTGGAAAAAAATCATGCCCAAAGAGATTTATCACCAAAGTACCTCACAAAAACGAATAACATGCCAGTAAACGTTTAATTAAAAAACAACATTTTCCAATGTCATGCAAAGTTATCACTAAGCCTGCTACCAGTCGCTACCACTGCAGATAAGGATTAAGTATTATTTCAGTTTTAACAGTATTTTCTCAGTCAAATTCTAGTCCCTAGAAAATAACTCGACTGCGCATACATTTATCAGCCTGATACCAGTTGCCACTACTGCATTTAAGGCTGTACTTACATCATACGGTAACAGCAGTATTTTCTTAGTCAATTCCATTCCCAGAAAATAATGTACTGCACATACCTCATTTGCGGAGGACCCCGCATGCTATTCCCAGTTTCTGAAGTTACCCCACTCAGAATGTCGAGAACAGCCAGTGGATCTTAGTTACGCCTGCTAAGATCATAGAAAAAAACGCAGGCAGTTTCTTCTTCCAAACACTGCCTGAGATAGAAAAACAGCACACTCCGGTGCCATTTAAAATAACAAACTTTTGATTGAAGAATAGTTAAGTAAAAACTCCAGCTCCTCTCGCGACCTCCTTTGTTGAGGGTTGCAAGAGAATGACTGGATATGACATGTGAGGGGAGGAGCTATATAGCAGCTCTGCTTGGGTGATCCTCTTGCAACTTCCTGTTGGGAAGGAGAATATATCCCATAAGTAATGGATGACCCGTGGACTGAACACACTTAACAAGAGAAATATTATTTAAAAAAAAGAAAAAGAAAAACTTAAATCATCAAACTGAAATAGCTGCCTGAAGAACTTTCCTACCAAAAACTGCTTCAGAAGAAGTACACACATCAAAATGGTAGAATTTAGTAAATGTATGCAAAGAAGACCAAGTTGCTGCTTTGCAAATCTGATCAACTGAAGCTTCATTCTTAAAAGCCCAAGAAGTGGAAACTGATCTATAGTAGAATGAGCTGTAATTCTCTGAGGCGGGACTTTACCCGACTCCAAATAAGCTTGATGAATCAAAAGCTTTAACCACGATGCCAAAGAAACGGCAGAAGCCTTCTGACCATTCCTGGAACCAGAAAAGATAACAAATAGACTAGAAGTTTTCCTGAAATCTTTAGTGGCTTCAACATAATATTTCAGAGCTCTCACCACATCCAAAGAATGTAAAGATCTCTCTAAATAATTCTTACGATTAGGACACAAAGAAGGGACAACAATTTCTTTATTAATGTTGTTAGAAATCACAACCTTAGGTAAGGATTTAAATGAAGTCCGCAAAACTGCCTTATCCTGATGAAAAATCAGAAAAGAAGATTTACAAGAGAGAGCGGAATCCACCAAGGAGGCCCATTATTGCGGGCATTAATAGCCTCACAGATCGGCTATCAGAGTATATCGATTTATTTCTGCAAAAAACAGAATTTATGTTTACCTGATAAATTACTTTCTCCAACGGTGTGTCCGGTCCACGGCGTCATCCTTACTTGTGGGATATTCTCCTCCCCAACAGGAAATGGCAAAGAGCCCAGCAAAGCTGGTCACATGATCCCTCCTAGGCTCCGCCTTCCCCAGTCATTCGACCGACGTAAAGGAGGAATATTTGCATAGGAGAAATCATATGATACCGTGGTGACTGTAGTTAAAGAAAATAAATTATCAGACCTGATTAAAAAACCAGGGCGGGCCGTGGACCGGACACACCGTTGGAGAAAGTAATTTATCAGGTAAACATAAATTCTGTTTTCTCCAACATAGGTGTGTCCGGTCCACGGCGTCATCCTTACTTGTGGGAACCAATACCAAAGCTTTAGGACACGGATGAAGGGAGGGAGCAAATCAGGTCACCTAGATGGAAGGCACCACGGCTTGCAAAACCTTTCTCCCAAAAATAGCCTCAGAAGAAGCAAAAGTATCAAATTTGTAAAATTTAGTAAAAGTGTGCAGTGAAGACCAAGTCGCTGCCTTACATATCTGATCAACAGAAGCCTCGTTCTTGAAGGCCCATGTGGAAGCCACAGCCCTAGTAGAATGAGCTGTGATTCTTTCAGGAGGCTGCCGTCCGGCAGTCTCGTAAGCCAATCTGATGATGCTTTTAATCCAAAAAGAGAGAGAGGTAGAAGTTGCTTTTTGACCTCTCCTTTTACCAGAATAAACAACAAACAAAGAAGATGTTTGTCTAAAATCCTTTGTAGCATCTAAATAGAATTTTAGAGCACGAACTACATCCAAATTGTGCAACAAACGTTCCTTCTTTGAAACTGGATTCGGACACAAAGAAGGCACGACTATCTCCTGGTTAATGTTTTTGTTAGAAACAACTTTCGGAAGAAAACCAGGCTTAGTACGTAAAACCACCTTATCTGCATGGAACACCAGATAAGGAGGAGAACACTGCAGAGCAGATAATTCTGAAACTCTTCTAGCAGAAGAAATTGCAACCAAAAACAAAACTTTCCAAGATAATAACTTAATATCAACGGAATGTAAGGGTTCAAACGGAACCCCCTGAAGAACTGAAAGAACTAAATTGAGACTCCAAGGAGGAGTCAAATGTTTGTAAACAGGCTTGATTCTAACCAGAGCCTGAACAAAGGCTTGAACATCTGGCACAGCTGCCAGCTTTTTGTGAAGTAACACAGACAAGGCAGAAATCTGTCCCTTCAAAGAACTTGCAGATAATCCTTTCTCCAAACCTTCTTGAAGAAAGGATAGAATCTTAGGAATTTTTACCTTGTCCCAAGGGAATCCTTTAGATTCACACCAACAGATATATTTTTTCCATATTTTGTGGTAGATTTTTCTAGTCACAGGCTTTCTGGCCTGAACAAGAGTATCAATGACAGAATCTGAGAACCCTCGCTTTGATAAGATCAAGCGTTCAATCTCCAAGCAGTCAGTTGGAGTGAGACCAGATTCGGATGTTCGAACGGACCTTGAACAAGAAGGTCTCGTCTCAAAGGTAGCTTCCATGGTGGAGCCGATGACATATTCACCAGGTCTGCATACCAAGTCCTGCGTGGCCACGCAGGAGCTATCAAGATCACCGATGCCCTCTCCTGATTGATCCTGGCTACCAGCCTGGGGATGAGAGGAAACGGCGGGAATACATAAGCTAGTTTGAAGGTCCAAGGTGCTACTAGTGCATCTACTAGAGTCGCCTTGGGATCCCTGGATCTGGACCCGTAGCAAGGAACCTTGAAGTTCTGACGAGAGGCCATCAGATCCATGTCTGGAATGCCCCACAATTGAGTAATTTGGGCAAAGATTTCCGGATGGAGTTCCCACTCCCCCGGATGAAATGTCTGACGACTCAGAAAATCCGCTTCCCAATTTTCCACTCCTGGGATGTGGATTGCAGACAAGTGGCAGGAGTGAGTCTCCGCCCATTGAATGATTTTGGTCACTTCTTCCATCGCCAGGGAACTCCTTGTTCCCCCCTGATGGTTGATGTACGCAACAGTCGTCATGTTGTCTGATTGAAACCGTATGAACTTGGCCTTTGCTAGCTGAGGCCAAGCCTTGAGAGCATTGAATATCGCTCTCAGTTCCAGAATATTTATCGGGAGAAGAGATTCTTCCCGAGACCAAAGACCCTGAGCTTTCAGGGGTCCCCAGACCGCGCCCCAGCCCACCAGACTGGCGTCTGTCGTGACAATGACCCACTCTGGTCTGCGGAAGCTCATCCCCTGTGACAGGTTGTCCAGGGACAGCCACCAACGGAGTGAATCTCTGGTCCTCTGATCTACTTGTATCGTCGGAGACAAGTCTGTATAGTCCCCATTCCACTGACTGAGCATGCACAGTTGTAATGGTCTTAGATGAATTCGCGCAAAAGGAACTATGTCCATTGCCGCTACCATCAAACCTATTACTTCCATGCACTGCGCTATGGAAGGAAGAGGAACAGAATGAAGTATTTGACAAGAGTTTAGAAGTTTTGATTTTCTGGCCTCTGTCAGAAAAATCCTCATTTCTAAGGAGTCTATTATTGTTCCCAAGAAGGGAACCCTTGTTGACGGAGATAGCGAACTTTTTTCTACGTTCACTTTCCACCCGTGAGATCTGAGAAAGGCCAGGACAATGTCCGTGTGAGCCTTTGCTTGTGGAAGGGACGACGCTTGAATCAGAATGTCGTCCAAGTAAGGTACTACTGCAATGCCCCTTGGTCTTAGCACCGCTAGAAGGGACCCTAGTACCTTTGTGAAAATTCTTGGAGCAGTGGCTAATCCGAACGGAAGTGCCACAAACTGGTAATGCTTGTCCAGGAATGCGAACCTTAGGAACCGATGATGTTCCTTGTGGATAGGAATATGTAGATACGCATCCTTTAAATCCACCGTGGTCATGAATTGACCTTCCTGGATGGAAGGAAGAATTGTTCGAATGGTTTCCATTTTGAACGATGGAACCTTGAGAAACTTGTTTAGGATCTTGAGATCTAAGATTGGTCTGAATGTTCCCTCTTTTTTGGGAACTACGAACAGATTGGAGTAGAACCCCATCCCTTGTTCTCCTAATGGAACAGGATGAATCACTCCCATTTTTAACAGGTCTTCTACACAATGTAAGAATGCCTGTTTTTTTATGAGGTCTGAAGACAATTGAGACCTGTGGAACCTCCCCCTTGGGGGAAGCCCCTTGAATTCCAGAAGATAACCTTGGGAGACTATTTCTAGTGCCCAAGGATCCAGAACATCTCTTGCCCAAGCCTGAGCGAAGAGAGAGAGTCTGCCCCCCACCAGATCCGGTCCCGGATCGGGGGCCAACATCTCATGCTGTCTTGGTAGCAGTGGCAGGTTTCTTGGCCTGCTTTCCTTTGTTCCAGCCTTGCATTGGCCTCCAGGCTGGCTTGGCTTGAGAAGTATTACCCTCTTGCTTAGAGGACGTAGCACTTGGGGCTGGTCCGTTTCTGCGAAAGGGACGAAAATTAGGTTTATTTTTGGCTTTGAAAGACCTATCCTGAGGAAGGGCGTGGCCCTTGCCCCCAGTGATATCAGAGATAATCTCTTTCAAGTCAGGGCCAAACAGCGTTTTCCCCTTGAAAGGAATGTTAAGCAATTTGTTCTTGGAAGACGCATCCGCTGACCAAGATTTTAGCCAAAGCGCTCTGCGCGCCACAATAGCAAAACCAGAATTTTTCGCCGCTAACCTAGCCAATTGCAAAGTGGCGTCTAGGGTGAAAGAATTAGCCAATTTGAGAGCATGAATTCTGTCCATAATCTCCTCATAAGAAGAAGAATTATTATTGAGCGCCTTTTCTAGTTCATCGAACCAGAAACACGCTGCTGTAGTGACAGGAACAATGCATGAAATTGGTTGTAGAAGGTAACCTTGCTGAACAAACATCTTTTTAAGCAAACCCTCTAATTCTTTATCCATAGGATCTTTGAAAGCACAACTATCTTCTATGGGTATAGTGGTGCGTTTGTTTAGAGTAGAAACCGCCCCCTCGACCTTGGGGACTGTCTGCCATAAGTCCTTTCTGGGGTCGACCATAGGAAACAATTTCTTAAATATGGGGGGAGGGACGAAAGGTATACCGGGCCTATCCCATTCTTTATTTACAATGTCCGCCACCCGCTTGGGTATAGGAAAAGCTTCGGGGGGCCCCGGGACCTCTAGGAACTTGTCCATTTTACATAATTTCTCTGGAATGACCAAATTCTCACAATCATCCAGAGTAGATAACACCTCCTTAAGCAGAGCGCGGAGATGTTCCAATTTAAATTTAAATGTAATCACATCAGGTTCAGCTTGTTGAGAAATTTTCCCTGAATCTGAAATTTCTCCCTCAGACAAAACCTCCCTGGCCCCCTCAGATTGGTGTAGGGGCACTTCAGAACCAATATCATCAGCGTCCTCATGCTCTTCAGTATTTTCTAAAACAGAGCAGTCGCGCTTTCGCTGATAAGTGGGCATTTTGGCTAAAATGTTTTTGATAGAATTATCCATTACAGCCGTTAATTGTTGCATAGTAAGGAGTATTGGCGCACTAGATGTACTAGGGGCCTCCTGTGTGGGCAAGACTGGTGTAGACGAAGGAGGGGATGATGCAGTACCATGCTTACTCCCCTCACTTGAGGAATCATCTTGGGCATCATTTTCTCTAAATTTTGTGTCACATAAATCACATCTATTTAAATGAGAAGGAACCTTGGCTTCCCCACATACAGAACACAGTCTATCTGGTAGTTCAGACATGTCAAACAGGCATAAACTTGATAACAAAGTACAAAAAACGTTTTAAAATAAAACCGTTACTGTCACTTTAAATTTTAAACTGAACACACTTTATTACTGCATATGTGAAAAAGTATGAAGGAATTGTTCAAAATTCACCAAAATTTCACCACAGTGTCTTAAAGCCTTAAAAGTATTGCACACCAAATTTGGAAGCTTTAACCCTTAAAATAACGGAACCGGAGCCGTTTTTATATTTAACCCCTTTACAGTCCCTGGTATCTGCTTTGCTGAGACCCAACCAAGCCCAAAGGGGAATACGATACCAAATGACGCCTTCAGAAAGTCTTTTCTATGTATCAGAGCTCCTTACACATGCATCTGCATGTCATGCTTCCCAAAAACAAGTGCGCAATAGAGGCGCGAAAATGAGACTCTGCCTATGATTAGGGAAAGCCCCTAGAGAATAAGGTGTCCAATACAGTGCCTGCCGGTTATTTTACATAGTTCCCAAGATTAAAATAATTCCTCAAGGCTATGGAGTATAAAATATGCTTATATATAAATCGTTTTAGCCCAGAAAATGTCTACAGTCTTAAAAGCCCTTGTGAAGCCCTTTTTTCTCTTCATGTAATAAAAATGGCTTACCGGATCCCATAGGGAAAATGACAGCTTCCAGCATTACATTGTCTTGTTAGAAATGTGTCATACCTCAAGCAGCAAAAGTCTGCTCCCTGTTTCCCCCAACTGAAGTTAATTCCTCTCAACAGTCCTGTGTGGAAACAGCCATCGATTTTAGTAACGGTTGCTAAAATCATTTTCCTCTTACAAACAGAAATCTTCATCTCTTTTCTGTTTCAGAGTAAATAGTACATACCAGCACTATTTTAAAATAACAAACTCTTGATTGAATAATAAAAACTACAGTTAAACACTAAAAAACTCTAAGCCATCTCCGTGGAGATGTTGCCTGTACAACGGCAAAGAGAATGACTGGGGAAGGCGGAGCCTAGGAGGGATCATGTGACCAGCTTTGCTGGGCTCTTTGCCATTTCCTGTTGGGGAGGAGAATATCCCACAAGTAAGGATGACGCCGTGGACCGGACACACCTATGTTGGAGAAATATGTTGTTAATTTGACATCTTATATAAGGGATACAACAGATCTATTAAATAAACTGTCAGACATTCGAAAGAAAGACGAATGTTTTTGGATCACTTGTGATGTTGGGGCCCTTTATTCCAATATTGATCATAAACTAGGAATAGAGGCCACACGTACTTTTTTGGATAATGATATCTATTTACCCATTGTTCAACAGGACTTCATACTACAATTCATCTCTTATTTTATCTCACAACTATTTTCAGTTTCTAGATGAGTTTTATTTGCAGACAAAGGGGACGGCCATGGGTACCAGGTTCGCCCCCAGTTATGCCAACTTGTTTATGGGAGTTTTCGAAGATCAATATATCTACAACTCAAAATGGGGGGCAAACCTGGAATTCTATAGTCGCCATAGAGATGACCTGTTGTTTATTTGGGAGGGTTCCCTGGACACTGTGGTCCAATTTGTGAATGGCCTTAATAATACAATGGGTCTGTCATTCACACACAATATACAGCGAGATAGAATAGAATATTTGGATGTGGTCCTGGAGTGGGGTCCTAATGGGGGTGTTTTGTCTTCCACCTATTTCAAGAGTGTTGACACTAACAACTTTTTGCATTTTGAGAAAAATCATTTGAATAGTTGGAAGACAAACATCCCCTATAGCCAATCCGTAGAAATTGTGGTACGATGGATCTCTATGAAAATCAATCCCAGATCTTGATTGAAAGATTTAGAGAGAAGGGCTGCCCTAACCATTTAATTCTGTATAGTTATAATAAGGCAAAAAACTTGGATAGAACATCGATTTTAGCCCCAAGAGCCAAATTTAAAGATAACCAGGAAAATTCTTCTTTGCAGAAACCAGCATTCATTACACAATTCAATACAGATCAGAGACACATCAGGAAAATTATGAACACCCATTGGCCTATAATTCTCAAAGACCCTTACCTTAAGGGGACTTTGGAAAAAAAACAGAGACTAGTATTCAGACTGGCACCTACATTGAGACAAAAACTTGCACCTAGCAAGGTGGTAGTCTCTAAGAAAAAAGAGAAATGTATTCTTACGTAATAAATTTGTTTCTTTTACGATACGATGAGTCCACAGATTTCATCCTTACTTGTGGGATATCGCCTCCTGGTCAGCAGGAGGAGGCAAAGAGCACCACAGCAGAGCTGTATATATAGCTCCTCCCCTCCCTCCCACTCCAGTCATTCGACCGAAGTTAGGAAGAGAAAGGAAAGCCAAGGTGCAGAGGTGACTGAAGTTTAGCAAAAAATAAAAATACCTGTCTTACAAAAAACAGGGTGGGCCGTGGACTCATTGTATCGTAAAAGAAACAAATTTATCAGGTAAGAATAAATTTCCCTTTTCTTTTACAAGATACGATGAGTCCACGGATTTCATCCTTACTTGTGGGATACAATACCAAAGCTATAGGACACGGATGAAAAGGGAGGGACAAGACAGGGAACCTAAACGGAAGGCACCACTGCTTGAATAACTTGTCTCCCAAAAACAGCCTCAGACAAGGCAAAAGTATCAAATTTGTAAAATATGGAAAAAGTGTGAAGAGACGACCAAGTCGTAGCTTTGCAAATCTGTTCAACTGAAGCATCATGTGTGAATGCCCATGAGGAAGCTACAGCCCTATTGGAATGAGCCGTAATTTGTTCCGGAGGCTGCTGTCCAGCAGTCTCATATACAAAACGGATTATGCTGTTCAACTAAAAAGAAAGAGAGGTAGCCGTAGCTTTCTGACCCCTACATTTCCCTGAAAAAACGACAAACAAAGAAGATGATTGACGAAAATCCTTAGTGGCCTGTAAGTAAAACTTCAAGGCACGGACCACGTCCAAACTATGTAACAGACGCTCCTTCTTAGAAGAAGGATTAGGACACAAGGAAGGAACAACAATTTCCTGATTAATATTCTTATTAGAAACAACCTTAGGAAGGAAACCAGGTTTGGTACATAACACCACCTTATCAGAATGGAAAATAAGATAAGGAGAATCACATTGTAATGCTGAAAACTCAGATACTCTTCGAGCAGAAGAAATAGCAACCAAAAATAAAACTTTCCAAGATAATAACTTAATATCTATGGAATACATAGGGTCAAACAGAACCGCTTGAAGAACTTCAAGAACAAAATTCAAACTCCAAGGAGGAGAAATTGGTCTAAACACGGGCCTGATTCTAGTCAGAGCCTGACAAAAAGATTGAACATCTGCCAGAAGCTTGTGAAGCAAAATAGACAAAGCAGAAATCTGTCCCTTTAAGGAACTTGCTGACACCCTTTCTCCAATCCTTCTTGGAGAAAAGATAAAATCCTGGGAATCCTAACCCTACTCCATGAGTAGCCCTTGGATTTGCACCAAAAAAGATATTTGCGCCATATCTTATGGTAAATCTTTCTAGTAACAGGCTTATGTGCCTGAATCAAGGTATCAATAACCGAATCAGAGAACCCTCGCTTAGATAAAATTAAGCGTTCAATCTCCAAGCAGTTAGCTGCAGAGAAATTAGAGTCGGGTGATGAATGAGAAAGTCTTCCCTCAATGGAAGTTTCCATGGTGGATGAGATGACATTTCCACCAGATCGGCATACCAAGTCCTGCGAGGCCACGCAGGAGCGCTGAGGATCACCAAAGCCCTCTCCTGTTTGACTCGAGCAATCACCCGGGGAAGGAGAGCAAATGGAGGGAACACATAAGCTAGGTAGAATGACCAAGGCACTGCCAAGGCATCTATCAGTTCGGCCTGGGGATCTCTGGACCTGGACCCGTATCTCGGAAGCTTTGCATTCTGACGAGACGCCATAAAATCCAACTCCGGCCTGCCCCATCTGAGAATCAGATTGGCAAATACCTACGGATGGAGTTCCCATTCCCCCGGATGAAAATGCTGTCTGCTCAGAAAATCCGCTTCCCAGTTTTCCCCTCCTGGAATGTGGATTGCCGACAGATAACAAGAGTGAGCCTCCGCCCACTGAATGATCTTGGCTACTTCTGTCATCGCTAAGGAACTCCTCGTTCCTCCCTGATGATGGATGTAGGCTACAGTTCTAATGTTGTCCGACTGGAATCTGATAAATGCGGCTGAAGCCAACTGAGGCCAAGCCTGAAACGAATTGAATATTGCTTCTCAACTCCAGGATATTGATGGAAAGTAGAGACTCCGTTCGAGTCCACACATCCTGGGCCCTCAAGGAATTCCAGACTGCTCCCCATCCAATCAGGCTAGCATCCATTGCCACTATCATCCATGAGGGTCTATGGAGCATGTCCCCTGGGATAGATGATCTAGTGACAACCACCATAAAGGAGAGACCTTTGTCTCTCAATCCAGATAAATCTGAGGAAACAGATCTGTATAATCTCCATTCCACTGCTTGAACATGCTCAGTTGCAGAGGCCTGAAACAAAAATGATCAAACGGAACGATGGCCATTGTCGCCACTATCAATCTGATAACCTCTATGCACTGAGTCACGGACGTACGAGGATTGGACTGAAACAGTTCGAAATGTATATAGAATTTATAGTTTGCTGATCTCCGTCAGAAAAAACCTCATTGAAGCAGAATCAATTAGGGTTCCCAGAAAGGGTACTCTTATCTGAAGAACCTACAAACTCTATTCCAGGCTCACCTTCCACTCGTGGGTCCGTAGGAAGGAAAGCACCAGGATGGTATGGAACCTGCCAGTTGAAAGGACGACGCATGGACCATTATATTGTCCAGAGAACGCGCCACCGTGAAGCCCCGCGGCTTTAGCACCGCCAATAAGATCCCAGCACGTTTGTGAAAGTCTGGGCGTCGAGGCCAGACTGAAAAGGATAAACACAAACCTAGAATATTTGTCCAGAAAGGCAAACCTCAGGAACTTGTGACGATATCTGTGGATAGTAACATGAAGATAAGCATCCTTTAAATCCACTGTAGACAGAAATTGACCCACTGGATCAAAGAATGGTACAAATAGTCTCCATCCCGCGAGGAACTATGAGAAACTTGCTCAGACTCTTAAGGTCTAATACTGATCTAAAGATTCCCTCTTTTATTGTGGGAACCACAAATAAATTTAAATAAAACAACCTGCTCCAGCTCCAGTACCGGAGTGGGAACAAGACACTCAGGGAGGAGAGACCTCTACACAATGCAAGGACGGGTCGTCTCCTATTAACTGCCCTGCAGATTTCCCAGGAATCCCAAAGATCTCAACCCAATCCTGAGCAAGGACGGAAAATCGCCCTCCACAAGATCCGGTCCCGGATCAGGGGCATGTCCTGCCTGAGTCAATGTGAGTCAATGTGAGACAGTGTTACCGTCTCCTATATAGGCGATATATGGAAATAGGCAACATGTCACAGTAGGAGTCCTCTTCACAATATAGCTCCTAGTCGTGTCTCCTCACCACAATGCCATAACCTGCTATGGGAAAGCTGAGTGGTACATAGTAAATAGGGGAACCCTTACAATAAGGGTACATTACACCACTACAAAAAAGGTATTATACACACAGCCATTTCTGAGGTAGAACTGTCCCAGAAAAACAAAAGAGCTGTACATACCTCTATGCTGAGCGACAGCATGATCGGTCCCACAGGATCAACAGGTCTTCTCCCTCCTCCAGTTCTGTGGAAACATACAGGGCCTTAGTTAATATTTGCTAAGACCATATTCTGAAGGGCAGCACTCAGTATGGGAGGCGCAGTGAGAATATAAGCCCACCAGTTCCCATTGCCTTAAAGCCACCAAATGCTTCTCTTGTTACTGAAGAGACTGATCTGGTCTAGGCTACACCCCTGAACAAAGCAGTACACTCAGGCACTACTTTTAAAAATAATAAACTCTTGATAGAAGAATCCATAACTAACACCTCACTTTGCCTCTTCCTATCACTAACACAGGCAAAGAGAATGACTGGGGTGTGAGGGAGGGGAGGAGCTATATATACAGCTCTGCTGCTCTTTGCCTCCTCCTGCTGACCAGGAGGCGATATCCCACAAGTAAGGATGAAATCTGTGGACTCATCGTATCTTGTAAAAGAAATATTCACAATGGAACAAAGAAAAATCTAGGTATACATCAAGGCAAGTTGGGATCTTTTAGGTGTAACAAACCTAGATGCCTGATGTGCAAATACATCACCCATGGGAACAAAACAATCACATGTAACACCACAGGAGAGGTAATCAACATCAAATCACATCTTAGCTGTAACTCAGACTTCGTTATATATGTTCTAACCTGTGAGTGTGGTTCAAAATATTTGGGCCGCACATTTAGAAAGGTGCGAACCAGATGGAGTGAACATTTGCACAATCTAAAAAAATGTTCCATGAAGCACAGTCTCTCCAGACATAGCACAATCAAACATAATCGAAATTATAATACATTTAAAATTACCCCTTTGGAGAGTATTCCACAAACATCTGGACACAATAGATCTACTCGTTTACACCAGAGGGAAACCTTTTGGATATATCGTTTCCAATCCTTGTTTCCCTCTGGCCTAAATGAAGTATTAGATTTGACTGCTTTTTAGTTTTTGCACTATAGGTGAGGAGATGATAGCACATTTAGAGCTAAGTTATATTTATGTTGTTTATATGTTACTGTAATGATACAACATTGTGTATGTGTATTAATTTGTATTATTATACACATATTTATATCATTAGAGAGAGTGATTATATCGTTTTCCATTTGTAGAAGATATGGATGGAATATTTTTAGTATGATACCTTTACACATATATATGCACCAATAATAGTTATTAATTTGACTTTTTTCATTTTATATTATTGTTAGGGTTTTAATAGTTTCGTCAGCGAGCTATATCAATATTTGAGTTCTAGACATATAGATAGAATTAACACTACCTATCATTACACAACAAGGAAGAATGCACTTTTATTATATATGTTCTTTTTTTTATTGTTTAATAATTTTTTCCACAAGCATTCAGCTATATGCACATATAGATATACACTGATTAGGTTTTCACCATTTATAGATTGATTAGTTACACATAAGTGCATATAGATATATGTGGATTATGTTTCCACTACATAGAGATCACTTGAGATTACACACACAGATATACCCAAATTAGGTTTTTACTATATTGTTACACATAAACACATGTAGATGTGTTTTTCAATGTATCAAGATCCCACCAGTGCCTGTGTTCAGTTTTAATTAACTCTTCCAAAGAGGAAAATAGACTACCAATTGATTTGTCTATAATAGGGCTAGGTAAATCTTGGTCTGGGCTATTATGTGAGCGCCTTCTGGAGGATCTTTCTGTGGCTGACAACATAATGCTAGAAAAATTAGTTAAGCTGCCTCCCTCAATTTAAAGAACTAAAAAATCCAATAAACAGAATATAAAATTAACCAAGCTAGGGGGCGCTCTCTACTACATAAATTAATATATGACCATCTAAAATTAAAACAAAATAAATTAAAACAAATAAAATAAATAACATATAATCAATCACAAATGCATCAGATCAATCGCAAATGCATAAAAAGTAATATAAAATATTGCAACTACAGTACAAGTCCTTCTTATCTCACAAAACAGTTAGTCCATAATTTCCAGATACAGGGCTGCTCTCCTTGCAGATCACTCTCGATCAGGCTCTAGACATGGATACAAAAGACAAAGGGGCGCCTCATGTGTAGATCAGAGATGTAACAAATCCCACACTGAATAAAAAGCCAAATGGATACTCACATTTAGCTGAAGCACCCTTGTGTGCTTGTGGTAGCAGGCTAATAACTCAGGGTGTATCAGCTAACCCAGACAGCAGGTAACACTCAGGAACACCAGATGGAGTACTGAATGCAGTTAGCCCCAAAGAGCAATAGGGATAAAAGTAAAGTGCTAACACTTGGCTTATATAAAACACAAGGTTTATTAAAACTCACATAAAAACAAAAGCTTCAAGTGATAGGAGGGCATAGACATGTAGCCCCACTAATGCGTTTCTCAGCTATAAAATCGCCGTTTCCTCAGGCATATAGGCACCTTACTATCTCCTAAACCTTTATACAATGAATAACCAATTAGAACAAAGGATAAAACACACCCCCTTGGAGGCATGATTAAACACATGTGTGTACAATTAAAGTTTCTTTGTGAAACAATACCTAATAACAATTACAATGTATGACACATATTTGAAATCTGATGGAACACTTACAGTATAGCACCCTAATCACACCTATATGCAATATCTGATTGTAATATTGTGTTGTGTCCACAAAGTTAGGTTTATGCAAAAATAAAAGCTCTCTCAAAAATACCTAAATTGGGAGACCAGCCATCACTAGTTATACTTAGTGGAATATATGGTATGTTTGATTACTTTATTTTAAAATCGTTGTGTCATAGATCCATTGCTCTCTTTCATGAGTCCCTGGTGTTTTATTCAATCTGCAGTGTGCAGCTTCTGTGGCATTCCAAGATTTGAGCCACAAAGCTCTTCTAGCTAAAATAGCTAAAGACATATCAAACATCAATTTTGATGATATCAAAAATGGCATCACAAATGAAATTATTAGCATGTTGAATCAACTTAACAATGCTAGACAAATCATGATCCGATACTTGTTGAGCTAAAGTTTCCAACCAAAAAGTTGAAGCAGCTGCAACATCAGCCAAAGAAATTGCAGGCCTAAGAAGATGACCTGAATATAAATAAGCCTTCCTTAGATAAGATTCAAGTTTCCTATCTATAGGATCTTTAAAAGAAGTACTATCTTCCGTAGGAATAGTAGTACATTTAGCAAGAATAGAGATAGACCCATCAACTTTGGGGATCTTTTCCCAAAACTCCAATCTAACTGCTTGGCAAAGGATACAATTTTTTAAACCTTGAAGAAGGAATAAAAGTACCACCAGGCCTATTCCATTCCTTAGAAATCATATCAGAAATAGCATCAGGAACTGGAAAAACCTCTGGAATAACCACAGGAGGTTTATAAACAGAATTTAAACGTTTACTAGTTTTCATATCAAGAGGACTAGTTTCCTCCATATCTAATGTAATCAACACTTCTTTTAACAAGGAACGAATATACTCAATTTTAAATAAGAGGATTTGTCAGTGTCAATATCTGAGGCAGGATCTTCTGAATCGGATAGATCCTCATCCTCAGAGAAGGATAAATCAGTATGCTGCCAGTCATTTGAAATTTCATCAACTCTATATGAAGTTATAAAAGACCTATTACGTTTATTAGAAGGCGGAATGGCAGACAAAGCCTTCTGAATAGAATCAGAAATAAATTCTTTTAAATTTACAGGTATATCTTGAGCATTAGATGTTGAGGGAACAGCAACAGGTAATGAACTACTACTGATGGATACATTTTCTGCATGTAAACATTTATCATGACAACTATCACAAACCACAGCTGGAGGTATAATCTCCACAAGTTTACAACAAATGCACTTAACTTTGGTAGAACTGATATCAGGCAGCTGGGATCCAACAGTGAATTCTGAGACAGGATCAGATTGAGACATCTTGCAAATGTAAGAGAAAAAAACAACATATAAAGCAAAATTATCAATTTCCTTATATGGCAGTTTCAGGAATGGAAAAAATGCAATCAGCATAGCCCTCTGACATAGAAAAAGGCAAGAGGCAAAGAGTAATGGGTCTTAAATAATGAAATTATTTGGCGCCAAGTATGACGCACAACAAACAAAAAAATATTTTTTGGCGCCAAAAATGTCAGAAAACGACACGCTCGCGTCATAGATGACGCAACCTTGTGAAGGACTCGGCGTCAACTAAGACGCCAGAAATGACGAACGAACGTAACTTTGTGCCAA
Organism: Bombina bombina; assembly: GCF_027579735.1. Classification (NCBI taxonomy): domain Eukaryota; kingdom Metazoa; phylum Chordata; class Amphibia; order Anura; family Bombinatoridae; genus Bombina; species Bombina bombina. Next base: position 65,959,999 of record NC_069510.1, read on the forward strand.
AAAAATCTTGCACCAAGAATGACGCAATAAACTTTGGCATTTTGCGCCCTCCCGAGCCTAATTCTGCCCGCGAATTTAAAAGACAGTCAATTTGAAAAAGACACTATGCCCCAGGTAAGAAATACATTTTCATAAAAAAGCATTTCCCAGATATGAAACTGACAGTCTGCAAAAAGGAAATATACTGAAATCCTGAATCATGGCAACTATAAGTACAATACATATATTTAGAAAAACAAAGTGCCAAACCATAGCTGAGAGTGTCTTAAGTAATGAAAACATACTTACCAAAAGACACCCATCCACATACAGCCGATAACCGTTTCAGTACTGGTTTGGCTATCAGTAGAGGTAATGGAATATGAGAGTATATAGTCGATCTGAATAAGGGAGGTAGGAGATGAATCTCTACAACCAATAACAGAGAACCTATGAAATAGATCCCCGTGAGGAAAACCATTGCATTCAATAGGTGATACTCCCTTCACATCCCTTTGACATTCACTGTACTCTGAGAGGAATCAGGCTTCAAAATGCTGAGAAGCGTATATCAACGTAGAAATCTTAGCACAAACTTACTTCACCACCTCCATAGGAGGCAAAGTTTGTAAAACTGAATTGTGGGTGTGGTGAGGGGTGTATTTATAGGCATTATGAGGTTTGGGAAACTTTGCCCCTCCTGGTAGGATTGTATATCCCATACGTCACTAGCTCATGGACTCTTGCCAATTACATGAAAGAAATTGTCTTCCAAGACTCCCTGAGAGGTCCTTTAACAAAAACCTCTCTGTCAAAATAGGAAATGTACATAAAAGGAATATACCCAATTTTAAAATTAACAACGACCGAAATGTCGGTCCAGAGTAGCTAAAAACTCCTTAGTAATAACCGGAGAAGAGCTATCTTAAACCTGAAGATACTACTTCAGTATCAGCGTGAGGAATCATACCATCAGAAATGAGCTCTTACTACCGAAGTATCCCCTTCCTCATGTAACTTGGAGTGAACCTCTAAGAAAGTAATCTATAGTGACAGAAACCTCACTCACTGAATATTAATTCTTCCTCTCTCCCTGCAGCATGGGAAAGGCCGACAACACACCTGACAAGCGCAGATGGAAACAATGTCTTGCAAGATAACCCCAAGAGGAGTCATGAAGGAAGCGCAGGGCACTGGATGAATGGACGCTAAGATTTTAGGACACTTGAGAAGAAGGCTGTAGAAAATATTGAACATTGCCCGAATGCTTCTGAAACATCCAAGGCAATGTTGGCTCTGAAAATAATACATGGGGAACAGAACACTTTGGTCGTTCGATAGAAGTATCAAGGTATAACGTGTGAATAACCTCATTCACTTTTTATTCAATAAAACTGAATATCAATACAAAAATTACTGTGACTTTAAATGATAAAGGAAACGTTCTAACCTTGTTGCCTTACATTGTGCATACCATTGATAAGGAGAAAAGGCCTTTTGGACCTTGTTGAACTAACAATTTGTTTATTAAAAAAAATATGGTACTGTCTCTTTAAATGTTAAATGCACTGTTTTATTTTTAACAAAGAAAGATTCTTTAGAGATATAAAGATCTCCAGACCTCATTTAAATGTTGTAGAGAAATCATCCAGACATCGGATGAAACATAAATAAATAGTAGTCTTCCTGACTACTGTAAGCATAGATTTGGTATTGCGTGTAAAGCCTCTCTGCTGTATTATACAACACAGCAGAGAAGGCATCCAGACTCTCAACACGCTAGACCCGTGCAGTGTGTGAAGCCTCTCTGCTGCATGATTCACAATGCAGCAGAGAAAGCATCCGTAGCACTCAACATACTTAAGTCGTACTGTCTATGAAAAAAAAGCCTCTCTGCTGCCTGATTCACAATGCAGTAGAGAAGGCAACCGCATGACTCAATGTTATTGCAATGATTAGAAGCCTCTCCGCTGCATAGTCACAGCGCAGCAGAGAAAGGCATCCGCAGCACTCAATGTTATTCCTGTAATTATAGAAGCCTCTCCGCTGCATAGTCACAGCGCAGCAGAGAAGGCATCCACAGCACTCAATGTTATTCCCTCACTCTGACTACCCGGGAAGGAGACAAAGGAGTGCGCAAACAATGGCGAGTAACGTAGTCCCGCCCATCGTGGGCATCTCCAGCTAAAACTCCCAGGCGGCAAAAAACATAATTTATGCTTACCTGATAAATTTATTTCTCTTGTGTATCCAGTCCACGGATCATCCATTACTTGTGGGATATTCTCATTCCCAACAGGAAGTTGCAAGAGGACACCCACAGCAGAGCTGTCTATATAGCTCCTCCCCTAACTGCCATATCCAGTCATTCGACCGAAAACAAACAGAGAAAGAAGAAACCATAGGGTGCAGTGGTGACTGTAGTTTAAAATGAAAAAATACCTGCCTTAAAATGACAGGGCGGGTCGTGGACTGGATACACCACAAGAGAAATAAATTTATCAGGTAAGCATAAATTATGTTTTCTCTTGTAAGGTGTATCCAGTCCACGGATCATCCATTACTTGTGGGATACCAATACCAAAGCTAAAGTACACTCCCAAAAATAGACTCTGAAGAAGCAAAAGTATCAAATTTGTAGAATTTTGAAAAAGTATGAAGCGAAGACCAAGTCGCCACCTTGCAAATCTGTTCAACAGAAGCCTCATTTTTAAAGGCCCATGTGGAAGCCACAGCTCTAGTGGAATGAGCTGTAATCCTTTCTGGAGGCTGCTGGCCAGCAGTCTCATAGGCTAAGCGGATTATGCTTCTTAGCCAAAAAGAAAGAAAGGTTGCCGAAGCCTTTTGACCTCTCCTCTGTCCAGAGTAGACAACAAACAAAGCAGATGTTTGACAAAAATCTTTAGTAGCTTGTAAGTAAAACTTTAAAGCACGAACCACGTCCAGATTGTGTAATAGACATTCCTTCTTTGAAGAAGGATTAGGACACAAAGACGGAACAAAAATCTCTTGATTGATATTCTTATTAGATACCACCTTAGGTAAAAACCCAGGTTTGGTACGCAGAACTACCTTATCTGCATGGAAGATCAGATAAGGAGAATTACATTGTAAGGCAGATAACTCGGAAACTCTACGAGCCGAGGAAATAGCTACCAAAAAAAGAACTTTCCAAGATAAAAGTTTGATATCTATGGAATGAGGAGGTTCAAACGGAACCCCATGAAGAACTTTAAGAACCAAATTTAAGCTCCAAGGTGGAGCAACAGGTTTAAACACAGGCTTGATTCTAACTAAAGCCTGACAAAATGCCTGAACGTCTGGGACATCCGCCAGACGCTTGTGCAAAAGAATAGATAGCGCAGAAATCTGTCCCTTTAAGGAACTAGCTGACAATCCTTTCTCCAATCCTTCTTGGAGAAAAGATAATATCCTGGGAATCCTGACCTTACTCCATGAGTAGCCCTTGGATTCACACCAATAAAGATATTTACGCCATATCTTATGATAGATTTTCCTGGTGACAGGCTTTCGTGCCTGAATTAAGGTATCAATGAATGACTCGGAGAAACCACGCTTTGATAAAATCAAGCGTTCAATCTCCAGGCAGTCAGCCTCAGAGAAATTAGATTTGGATGGTTGAAAGGACCTTGAAGTAGAAGGTCCTGTCTCAGCGGCAGAGTCCATGGTGGAAAAGATGACATGTCCACTAGATCTGCATACCAAGTCCTGCGTGGCCACGCAGGCGCTATCAAGATCACTGATGCTCTCTCCTGCTTGATCTTGGCAATCAGACGAGGGAGCAGAGGAAACGGTGGAAACACATAAGCCAGGTTGAAGGACCAAGGCGCTGCTAGAGCATCTATCAGCGTTGCCTTGGGGTCCCTGGACCTGGATCCGTAACAAGGAAGCTTGGCGTTCTGGCGAGACGCCATAAGATCCAGTTCTGGTTTGCCCCAACGATGAATCAATTGTGCAAACACCTCCGGATGGAGTTCCCACTCCCCCGTATGAAAAGTCTGTCGACTTAGAAAATCCGCCTCCCAGTTCTCTACACCTGGGATATGGATAGCTGATAGGTGGCAAGAGTGAATCTCTGCCCAGCGAATTATCTTTGAGACTTCTAACATCGCTAGGGAACTCCTTGTCCCCCCTTGATGGTTGATGGTTGATGTAAGCCACAGTCGTGATGTTGTCCGACTGAAATCTGATGAACCTCATTGTCGCTAGCTGAGGCCAATCCTGAAGAGCATTGAATATCGCTCTTAGTTCCAGAATGTTTATTGGAAGGAGTGTCTCCTCCTGAGTCCACGATCCCTGAGCCTTCAGGGAGTTCCAGACTGCACCCCAACCTAGAAGGCTGTCATCTGTCGTTACAATTGTTCAATCTGGCCTGCGAAAGGTCATACCTTTGGACAGATGGACCCGAGATAGCCACCAGAGAAGAGAATCCCTGGTCTCTTGATCCAGATTTAGTAGAGGGGACAAATCTCTGTAATCCCCATTCCACTGACTGAGCATGCAGAGTTGCAGCGGTCTGAGATGTAGGTGTGCAAACAGCACTATGTCCATTGCCGCTACCATTAATTACTTCCATGCACTGAGCCACCGAAGGGCGAGGAATGGAGTAAAGAACACAAAAGGAATTTAGAAGTTTTGATAACCTGGACTCAGTCAGGTAAATTTTCATTTCTACAGAATCTATCAGAGTCCCTAGGAAGGAAACTCTTGTGAGGGGGGATAGAGAACTCTTTTCCTCGTTCACCTTCCATCCATGCAACCTCAGAAATGCCAACACTATGTCCGTATGAGACTTGGCAATTTGGAAGTTTGACGCCTGAATCAGGATGTCGTCTAAATAAGGGGCCACTGCTATGCCCCGCGGCCTTAGGACCGCCAGAAGCGACCCCAGAACCTTCGTAAAAATTATTGGGGCTGTAGCTAACCCAAAGGGAAGAGCTACAAACTGGTAATGCCTGTCTAGGAAGGCAAACCTGAGAAACCGATGATGATCTTTGTGTATCAGAATGTGAAGATAAGCATCCTTTAAATCCACTGTAGTCATGTATTGACCCTCCTGGATCATAGGTAGGATGGTACGAATAGTCTCCATCTTGAATGATGGAACTCTGAGGAATTTGTTTAAGATCTTTAGATCCAAAATTGGTCTGAAGGTTCCCTCTTTTTTGGGAACTACAAACAGATTTGAGTAAAATCCCTGTCCCTGGTCCTCCTTTGGAACTGGATGGATCACTCCATAACAGTGTAAGAATGCCTCTCTCTTTATCTGGTTTGCAGATAATTGTGAAAGGTGAAATCTCCCTTTTGGGGGGGAAGCCTTGAAGTCCAGAAGATATCCCATTAATATAATTTCCAACGCCCAGGGATCCTGGACATCTCTTGCCCACACCTGGGCGAAGAGTGAAAGTCTGCCCCCTACTAGATCCGTCATCGGATAGGGGGCCGTTCCTTCATGTTGTCTTAGAGGCAGCAGCAGGCTTTTTGGCCTGCTTACCCTTGTTCCAGGTCTGGTTAGGTCTCCAGACCGTCTTGGACTGAGCAAAAGTTCCCTCTTGTTTTGCATTAGAGGAAGTTGATGCCGCACTTGCCTTGAAGTTTCGAAAGGCACGAAAATTAGACTGTTTGGCCCTTGATTTGGACCCATCCTGAGGAAGGGTATGACCTTTTCCTCCAGTGATATCAGCAATAATCTCCTTCAAGCCAGGCCCGAATAGGGTCTGCCCCTTGAAGGGAATGTTAAGCAGCTTAGACTTTAAAGTAACGTCAGCTGACCATGATTTAAGCCATAGCGCTCTGCGCGCCTGGATAGCAAAACCAGAATTCTTAGCCGTTAGTTTAGTCAAATGAACAATGGCATCAGAAACAAAAGAATTGGCTAGCTTAAGTGCTCTAAGCTTGTCAAGTATGTCATCCAATGGAGTCGCTACCTGTAAAGCCTCTTCCAGAGACTCAAACCAGAACGCCGCAGCAGCAGTGACAGGAGCAATGCATGCAAGGGGCTGTAGGATAAAACCTTGTTGAATAAACATTTTCTTAAGGTAACCCTCTAAATTTTTATCCATTGGATCTAAGAAAGCACAACTGTCCTCGACAGGGATAGTAGTACGCTTTGCTAAAGTAGAAACTGCTCCCTCCACCTTAGGAACTGTCTGCCATAAGTCCCGTGTGGTGGCGTCTATTGGAAACATTTTTCTAAAAATAGGAGGGGGAGAGAACGGCACACCTAGTCTATCCCATTCCTTAGTAATAATTTCTGTAAACCTTTTAGGTATTGGAAAAACATCAGTGCACACCGGCACTGCATAGTATTTATCCAGTCTACACAATTTCTCTGGCACTGCAATTGTATCACAGTCATTCAGAGCAGCTAAAACCTCCCTGAGTAACACGCGGAGGTGTTCAAGCTTAAATTTAAATGTAGAGATATCAGAATCAGGTTGCATCATCTTCCCTGAGTCAGAAACATCACCCACAGAAAGAAGCTCTCCTTCTTCAGCTTCTGCATATTGTGAGGCAGTATCAAACATAGCTCTTAAAGCGTCAGTATGCTCTGTATTTCGTCTAACTCCAGAGCTATCTCGCTTTCCTCTAAATTCAGGTAGTCTGGCTAATACCGCTGACAGTGTATTATCCATGACTGCCGCCATGTCTTGTAAAGTAAACGCTATGGGCGCCCTAGATGTACTTGGCGCCATTTGAGCGCGAGTCCCTTGAGCGGGAGTCAAAGGATCTGACACGTGGGAAGAGTTAGTCGGCATAACTTCCCCCTCGTCAGATTCCTCTGGTGATAAATTTTTTAAAGACAGAATATGATCTTTATTGCTTAAAGTGAAGTCAGTACATTTGGTACACATTCTAAGAGGGGGTTCCACCATGGCTTTTAAACATAATGAACAAGGAGTTTCCTCTATGTCAGACATGTTTGTACAGACTAGCAATGAGACTAGCAAGCTTGGAAAACACTTTAAATCAAGTTAACAAGCAAATATAAAAAACGGTACTGTGCCTTTAAGAGAAACAAATTTTGTCAGAATTTGAAAAACAGTGAAAAAAGGCAGTAAATCAAACGAAATTTTTACAGTGTGTATAATAAGCTAACAGAGCATTTCACCCACTTGCAAATGGATGATTAACCCCTTAGTTCAAAAAACGGATAAAAAAAACGATAGACTTTTTTAACAGTCACACCAAACTGCCACAGCCTTGCTGTGGGCCTACCTTCCCCAACAAACTATTTTGGAAAGCCTAAGAGCCCTTTAGAGATGTCCTATAGCATTTAGGGGACTCCTGGAGGAAGCTGGATGTCTCGGTCTGTAAAAGTTACTGCGCAAAAAAGCGCTAAATTAGGCCCCTCCCACTCATAGTAACACAGTGGAAAGCCTCAGGAAACTGTTTCTAGGCAAATTTAAGCCAGCCATGTGGAAAAAACTAGGCCCCAATAAAGTTTTATCACCAAAGTATATATAAAAACGTTTAAACAGGCCAGCAAACGTTTTATATTGTAAATATAAAAGAGTATTACCTCAGAAAGTAAGCATGATACCAGTCGTTATTAAATCACTGTATTCAGGCTTACCTTACATAAATTTGGCATCAGCAGCATTTTCTAGCATTCACATCTTCTAGAAAAATCTTAACTGCACATACCTCATAGCAGGATAACCTGAACGCCATTCCCCCGCTGAAGTTATCTCTCTCTTCAGTCATGTGTGAGAACAGCAATGGATCTTAGTTACAACCTGCTAAGATCATAGAAATCACAGGCAGATTCTTCTATTTTTCTGCCTGGAACAAAATAGTACAACTCCGGTACCATTTAAAAATAATAAACTTTTGATTGAAGCAAAATAACAGCTACATTTTACCACTTCTCTCTTACTACCTCCATGTTTGTTGAGAGTTGCAAGAGAATGACTGGATATGGCAGTTAGGGGAGGAGCTATATAGACAGCTCTGCTGTGGGTGTCATCTTGCAACTTCCTGTTGGGAATGAGAATATCCCACAAGTAATGGATGATCCGTGGACTGGATACACCTTACAAGAGAAAGTAAAGCAGAAGCTGCGCTCTTATAAGTTATGAATACAGACATGCTGCAACATGGCAATACTTCTAAACCGATAACCTCCCAGTCGGCTGCTAACATGAAATAAAGCCAACAGGAATAACTTTGCACCTAACCTGCTTAACCCTTAAACCTCCCAGACGGCTGCAAAGTAAAATAAGCCGTTGGGAGTTGTAAATATGCTAAATCATAAACAGAGCCACTTCCCTGCGTCCTCCAGTGCCTGCATTCACTGCCAGATAACATGTCCCCCTTCCCTCTTAGGGCCAGTGTCATCTAGTGTCCAATGTAGGGTATATAGAGTGCTACATTTTTCTGTGTATGTAACTTTTCCAGAAAAAAGAATTTAGCACTTACCTTAGAAATCTGCCCGGCAGGAAGGCAGCTCACCCGGCTTGCGAGGTCCTCTTCCTCACATTGGTCTGTGGAACAAAAAAAGTACTGAGTATATTCTCTTCCCTCAGACTTTTACAAACTGGGCAGCAAACAATCTATGGGAGGCGCAGTGAGAATTATGTCCCACAAGTTCCCATTGCTCTAAAGCCACCAATGCTCTACTGAAGAGACTGATATGGACTACAGCTACACCCCAGGACAAAGCAGCACAATCTTGGCACTAATTTAACAGATTGTGACCTGGCTGCCTGAAAAAGGCTCAATCTGCCCCTTACCAGAGCTTAGTCTGGTTTGAGGGTTGTACCTTCATGCAGATTTTGATATAGAGTAGGTTTCTTGGATTTGCCTTGGAGGCCTCAGCTTTATGACCAGAGGAGGAAGATTTCTGATTAATGGACTGGTGAAAAGAACAAAAACAACCAGCAAATCTTATTTTGTCTTTGGAATTTTTGTCCTGAGGTAAAAAAGCACCCTTGGCACCAGACACTGTGGCAATAATTGCATCCAAGCTAGAACTGAATAGGATTTTTCCTTGAAAGGGGAGAGATAAAAGTTTTCCCTTTGAAACCATGTCTACAGACCATGATTTGAGCCACAAAGCTCTTGTGAGAACCACCAATGCCATATTTGTCAGGTTAGGTAATGTCCAAAAGAAGACCCAAATGCTAGGGCGAACTAAAATAACACCCTAGCACCGAGTTTAATCTAGGACGTGACCCACGACAACTTCCATAGAACAAAGTACTCACGATATGGAGCAGGGTTGATCTGAGTACTCTGGATAGAATGATAGAAAACTTGATAGCAGAAGAATAAACGTCAGACTTGGAAATTATAATCAAGCAGTTCAGGAATAGACAACTTGAAATCAGGCAGATAGTGGGTTAAACAATAATACAGTCAATAATGCAGAGATTGGCAACTTGTAATCAAGCAGTTTGAGGGTTAAGCACAGCGTGGTCAGTAATGCAAAGTTTGGCAACTTGTAATCAGGCAGTTTGAGGGTTAAGCAACAGAGTGGTCAGTCATGCAGAGTTAGGCAACTTGTAATCAGGCAGTGTGAGGGTTAAGCAACAGCGTGGTCAGTAATGCAGAGTTAGGCAACTTGTAATCAGGCAGTTTGAGGGTTAAACAACAGCGTGGTAAGTAATGCAGAGTTTGGCAACTTGTAATCAGGCAGTTTGAGGGTTAAGCAACAGCGTGGTCAGTAATGCAGAGTTTGGCAACTTGTAATCAGGCAGTTTGAGGGTTAAGCAACAGCGTGATCGTTCAGGCAAAGGTTCAGGAACATAAGACAAGATTCAAAATATTCAGAGTACTCACGACAGCCACAGAGGTTAGCAAACAAATGGGCACCAGAGGATCGAGTTACCGGAATAAGAAGCCAGCCTGACGTCAGCCGAGTGGGAAGGCTCAGAATGAGCGAGACGTTGCTAGGCAACTAGGCACACAGGAAGGACCACCGGGATATCCGTCAGCGGAGCGTGACAATATTCTTTAATTTAATGCAAATCATCTGTGATCAAATGTCACAAATAAAGGAATTAGCAACATTGATCATTTTAAAGGGACAATAAACAACAAAAATGTTATTGTTTAAAAAGATAGATAATCCCTTTATTTACCATTCCCCAGTTTTGCATAACCAACACGGTTATATTAATATATTTTATTACCTCTTTGATTACCTTGTATCTAAGCTTCTGCATACAGACTCCTTATCTTGGTTCATTTGACAGTTTTCATTTCAGGCAATTAGTGCTGACTCTTAAATAACTCCACGTGCGTGAGCACAATGTTATCTATATGGCAAACATGAACTAACGCCCTCTAGCTGTGAAAAACTGTCAAATGCATTCAGCTAAGAGGCAGCCTTCGAGGGCTTAGAAATTAGCATATGAGCCTACCTAGGTTTAGTTTTCAAGTAATAATACCAAGAAAACAAAGCAAATTTGATGATAAAAGTACATTGGAAAATTACATGTCCTATCTGAATCATGAAAATGTAATTTTGACTAGACTGTCCCTTTAAGAAACTCTTGAATTTCATCTATAGAAATGCCTCTGAAGAGAAACTATCTCTGAGGCCACACTGGAATAAAAAACTGTCTCTAGCTTTGTATCTATGGTGTCATTACAAGAGCTACTAATCTCTAAGGGGAGAGTAGTTCTTTTAGCAAACTTAAAATAGCTCCAATCTCCTTGGGAATAGATTCCCAAAGTTCCAGATTTGTGTGAGGAATTGGAAACATCTTTTTGAACTTAGTGGAAGACACAAAAGAGATAGGTTACTCTTCCAGAAAAACCTTCAACGTTTTAGGAGGCTTAAATAACAAAACCAGTTGTTTAACCGATTTTTTCTTCTTTAGGAACAAGTTCTTGAGTAAGAAAAACTTTGTAGCAGAGTGTGCAGATAATGCAAATATTCATTAACCTTTTAACGCCGTTAGGACGTTGTATTCCGTCCGAATTCTGCTGGGCTTTAGCGCCGAAGGACGGAATACAACGTCCTAACCGCTTGGCTTTCCTGAAGCCATTGGCGCTTCCCTGATGGGATTGCGGTCTGGAGGGCGTGCCTAGCATCATAGGGACGGCCCCCTGATGCGATCCCATCATTGAAATCTCGTGATCACGTGCAAGATTTAAATTTGTTTACATTGGAACAGTTGTTCAGATGTAGACACGTTAACCCCGACACGAAAGGGTTAAAATCAGGAGAGGTATCTAGGTAACCTCCCTGGGACCTACCCTACACTATAATGGCCTCTTAGTTAACACATCTATAGCACAAACAGTATCCCAAGGAAAACATAATTTTGCAAAGAATGTAAAGAGATAGTACCCAGGAATGACTATGTTATAAAGTGCCCTAAACTTGTAAGAGAGAAAAATCTGTGTGTATTGTCCCCAGGCTATGTGTAAAATTAACATTATACTTACCAATAGCCTGTGGGCTATAAGGGTGCTCCTCTTCACCTACCTGTTAGAACTCGCTCCACCATTCTTACCCAACTGTAGTAAACCTGCGTCCAGCACAATAGCCCACCCTGGTGAATAAAAAAAACTAACCCAGGATCTGAAGCAGGAGTACATTGAAAGGCCAACAGGAGGAAGCTGAAGGATAAATCCCAGCAACACCCGTGGCCGGCTAGTGACAAACTCCAAAAAGAGAATTACTCTCACTACCAGTTTACTCCTGTACACCCCTCTGCAATAATACCGGCTCTCTTAGGGGTATTATGGGTCTCACATAGGTCTGAGAACCACTGTCAACGTTCTTACTGAAGAGCACTTCAATTTTCACCTTCTCCTGTGGAGGCAAATAAATACATCTGAAGTGTACAGGGAGGAGGAAGGGATTAAAGGCTGCTGGTACGTTGGGTATTTTTGCCTTCTCCAAGTAGACTGGAGTATAATCCCTCATGTGATGACTTGTAGACTCTAACCACTTTATGAAAGAAAAAAGGGATTAACCAAAGGTAGTAAACAGGTAGTAAATAAAATCTTACCTCTTCCTCCATTCCAATGCTTTGATGAACAGTTCTATCTAAATACTTATTGGGAAGCTTGAGACCTGTTTAAAAAATATTTAAAAAAAAAAGAAAACAGAATTTATGCTTACCTGATAAATTACTTTCTCCAACGGTGTGTCCGATCCACGTCGTCATCCATAACTTGTGGGAATATTCTCTTCCCCAACAGGAAATGGCAAAGAGCACAGCAAAAGCTGTCCATATAGCCCCTCCTCAGGCTCCGCCCCCCAGTCATTCGACCGACGGTTAGGAGAAAAAAGGAGAAACTATAGGGTGCCGTGGTGACTGTAGTGTATAGAGAAAGAAATTTTTCAAACCTGATTAAAAAAACCAGGGCGGGCCGTGGACCGGACACACCGTTGGAGAAAGTAATTTATCAGGTAAGCATAAATTCTGTTTTCTCCAACATTGGTGTGTCCGGTCCACGGCGTCATCCATTACTTGTGGGAACCAATACCAAAGCTTTAGGACACGGATGAAGGGAGGGAGCAAATCAGGTTACCTAAACGGAAGGCACCACGGCTTGCAAAACCTTACTCCCAAAAACAGCCTCCGAAGAAGCAAAAGTATCAAATTTGTAGAGAAGACCAAGTCGCTGCCTTACATATCTGATCAACAGAAGCCTCGTTCTTGAAGGCCCATGTGGAAGCCACAGCCCTAGTGGAGTGAGCTGTGATTCGTTCAGGAGGCTGCCGTCCGGCAGTCTCATAAGCCAATCGGATAATGCTTTTCAGCCAGAAAGAAAGAGAGGTAGCAGTAGCTTTTTGTCCTCTCCTCTTACCAGAGTAAACGACAAAGATGAGGTTTGTCTAAAATCCTTAGTTGCTTCTAAATAGAACTTTAAAGCACGAACTACATCTAAATTGTGCAACAAACGTTCCTTCTTTGAGACTGGATTTGGACACAGAGAAGGAACAACTATTTCCTGGTTAATATTCCTGTTGGAAACAACCTTCGGAAGAAAACCAGGCTTAGTACGCAAAACGACCTTATCTGAATGGAACACCAGATAGGGTGGATTACACTGCAAAGCAGATCATTCAGAAACTCTTCTAGCAGAAGAAATAGCAACCAAAAACAGAACTTTCCAAGATAGTAACTTGATATCTATGGAATGCAAAGGTTCAAACGGAACCCCTTGAAGAACTGAAAGAACTAAATTTAGACTCCAAGGAGGAGTCATGGGTCTGTAAACAGGCTTGATTCTGACCAAAGCCTGTACAAAAGCTTGTACATCTGGCACAGCTGCCAGTCGTTTGTGTAACAAGACAGATAACGCAGAAATCTGTCCTTTTAGAGAACTCGCTGACAATCCCTTATCCAAACCTTCTTGGAGAAAGGAGAGGATCTTAGGAATTTTAATCTTACTCCAGGAGAATCCCTTGGATTCACACCAACAGATATATTTTTTCCATATTTTATGGTAAATCTTTCTAGTCACAGGTTTTCTGGCTTGGACCAGAGTATTTATCACTGAATTTGAAAACCCACACTTGGATAAAATCAAGCGTTCAATTTCCAAGCAGTCAGCTGCAGAGAGACTAGATTTGGATGTTCTAATGGACCTTGTACTAGAAGATCCGGTCTCAAAGGTAGCTTCCATGGTGGAGCCGATGACATATTCACCAGGTCTGCATACCAAGTCCTGCGTGGCCACGCAGGAGCTATCAGAATCACTGAGGCGTTCTCCTGTTTGATCCTGGCTACGAGCCTGGGAAGGAGAGGGAACGGTGGAAACACATAAGCTAGGTTGAACGACCAAGGTGCCACTAATGCATCCACTAGAGTCGCCTTGGGATCCCTGGATCTGGACCCGTAGCAAGGAACCTTGAAGTTCTGACGAGACGCCATCAGATCCATGTCTGGAATGCCCCATAATTGAGTCAACTGGGCAAATACCTCCGGGTGAAGTTCCCACTCCCCCGGATGGAAAGTCTGACGACTCAGATAATCCGCCTCCCAGTTGTCTACCCCTGGGATGTGAATTGCAGATAGATGGCAGGAGTGATCCTCCGCCCATTTGATGATCTTGGATACCTCTCTCATCGCCAAGGAACTCTTTGATCCTCCCGGATGGTAGATGTAAGCTACAGTCGTCATGTTGTCTGACTGGAATCTTATGAATCCGGCCTTCGCTAGTTGAGGCCAAGCCCGGAGAGCATTGAATAACGCTCTCAGTTCCAGGATGTTTATCGGGAGAAGAGACTCTTCCCGAGACCATAGACCCTGAGCTTTCAGGGAATCCCAGACCGCGCCCCAGCCTAATAGACTGGCGTCGGTCGTGACAATGACCCACTCTGGTCTGCGGAAACTCATTCCCTGAGACAGGTGATCCTGGGTCAACCACCAACGGAGTGAGTCTCTGGTCATCTGGTCTACTTGAATCTGTGGAGACAAGTCTGCATAGTCCCCATTCCACTGATTGAGCATGCACAGTTGTAATGGTCTTAGATGAATTCGAGCAAAAGGAACTATGTCCATTGCTGCAACCATCAATCCTACTACTTCCATGCACTGAGCTATGGAAGGCTGCAGAATAGAGTGAAGAACTTGACAAGCGTTTAGAAGCTTTGACTTTCTGACTTCTGTCAGGAAGATCTTCATTTCTAAAGAATCTATTATTGTTCCCAAAAAGGGAACTCTTGTTGACGGAGACAGGGAACTCTTTTCTACGTTCACCTTCCATCCGTGAGATCTGAGAAAGGCTAGAACAATGTCTGTATGAGCCTTTGCCTTGGAAAGAGACGACGCTTGAATTAGAATGTCGTCTAGATAAGGTGCCACTGCAATGCCCCTCGGTCTTAGAACCGCCAGAAGGGACCCTAGCACCTTTGTGAAAATTCTGGGAGCAGTGGCTAAACCGAATGGAAGAGCCACGAACTGATAATGTTTGTCCAGAAAGGCGAACCTTAGGAACTGATGATGATCTTTGTGGATAGGAATATGTAGGTACGCATCCTTTAAATCCACGGTAGTCATATATTGACCCTCCTGGATTGTAGGTAAAATTGTTCAAATGGTTTCCATTTTGAACGCTGGAACTCTCAGACCAATTCTGGATTTAAAAATTCTAAACAAATTTCTCAGAGTTCCCTCTTTTTTGGGAACTACAAACAGGTTTGAGTAAAACCCCTGACCTTGTTCCACAGCTGGAACCGAGTGTATCACTCCCATCTTTAACAGGTCTTCTACACAATGTAAGAATGCCTGTCTCTTTATTTAGTTTGAAGATAAGTGAGACATGTGGAACCTTCCCCTTGGGGGTAGTTCCTTGAATTCTAGAAGATAACCCTGAGAGACTATTTCTAGTGCCCAGGGATCCGGAACATCTCTTGCCCAAGCCTGAGCAAAGAGAGAGAGTCTGCCCCCTACCTACGGATCGGGGGCTACCCCTTCATGCTGTCTTGGTAGCAGCAGCAGGCTTCTTGGCCTGTTTACCCTTGTTCCAGCCTTGCATAGGTTTCCAAGCTGGTTTAGTCTGGGAAGCGTTACCCTCTTGTCTAGAGGCTGCAGAGTTAGAAGCTGGTCCGTTCCTGAAATTGCGAAAGGAACGAAAATTGGACTTATGCTTAGCCTTGAAAGGCCTATCTTGTGGGAGGGCATTGCCCTTTCCCCCAGTGATGTCTGAAATAATTCTTTCAATTCCGGCCCAAAAAGGGTCTTATCTTTGAAAGGGATATTAAGCAATTTTGTCTTGGAAGATACATCCGCCGACCAAGACTTTAGCCAGAGCGCTCTGCGCGCCACAATTGCAAACCCTGAATTTTTCGCCGCTAATCTCGCTAATTGCAAAGCGGCATCTAAAATAAAGGAATTAGCTAACTTAAGTGCGTGAATTCTGTCCATGACTTCCTCATATGGAGTCTCCATGTTAAGCGACTTTTCTAGTTCATCGAACCAGAAACACGCCGCCGTAGTGACAGGAATAATGCATGAAATTGTTTGGAGGAGGTAAACTTGCTGCACAAAAATCTTTTTAAGCAAACCCTCCAATTTTTTATCCATAGGATCTTTGAAAGCACAATTGTCCTCAATGGGGATAGTCGTGCGCTTAGCTAGGGTAGAAACTGCCCCTTCAACCTTAGGGACTGTCTGCCATGTGTCCTTCCTTGGGTCGACCATGGGGAACAATTTCTTAAATATATGAGGTGGGACAAAGGGTATGCCTGGTCTCTCCCACTCCTTATTCACTATGTCCGCCACCCTTTTAGGGATCGGGAAGGCATCAGGGTGCACCGGGACCTCTAAGAATTTGTCCATCTTGCACAATTTTTCTGGAATGACCAAAGAGTCACAATCATCCAGAGTAGATAGCAACTCCTTAAGTAATGCGCGGAGATGCTCTAACTTAAATTTAAAGGTCACAACGTCAGGTTCTGCCTATTGAGAGATTATTCCTGAATCTGAAAGTTCTCCCTCCGACAAACCCTCCCTCACTGCCACTTCTGACTGGTGTGAGGGTATGACAGATAAACTATCGTCAGCGCCTTCTTGCTCCACTGTATTTAAAACTGAGCAATCGCGCTTTCTCTGAAATGCTGGCATTTTGGATAAAATATTAGCTATGGAATTATCCATTACTGCCGTTAATTGTTGCATAGTAACAAGCAATGGCGCGCTAGATGTACTAGGGGTCGCCTGCGCGGGCATAACTGGTGTTGACACAGAAGGAGAGGATGATTAACTATCCCCACTACCTTCATTTGAGGAATCATCTTGGGCAACCTTATTAAATGTGACAGTACTGTCCTTACTTTGTCTGGACGCTATGGCACAATTATCACATACATTTGAAGGGGGGTCCACCTTGGCCTCCATACATACAGAACATGTTCTATCTGAAGGTACAGACATGTTAGACAGGCTTAAACAGGTTAATAATGCAAAAAAACAGTTTTAAAACAAAACCGTTACTGTCTCTGTTAAACAGAGCACACTTTATTTCTGAATGTGTGAAAAAGTATGAAGGAAATATCCAATCTTTACCAAATTTTCACCACAGTGTCTTAATGCCTTAAAAGTAGTGCACCCCAATTTTCAAGCTTTTAACCCCTTAAATGAGGAAACCGGAGCTGTTTAATCAAATAACAATTTTTAACCCCACTACAGTCCCAGCCACAGCGTTTGCTGCGACTTCACCTGTCCTTAGGAGTTATATGATACCAAATTAAGCCTTCCAGGAACGTTTTCAATGATCACCAGACCCTCTCACATGCAGCTGCATACACTGCATCCAAAAGAAACTGTGCAATTATGGTGCGAAAATGAGGCTCTGCCTACTATAGTGAAAGGCCCTTCCTGACTGGAAAGGTGTCTAAGCAACTGCCTGGCGCCTAAAAACGTTCCCCCACAATAAAAGTTTTATAAATCACCTCTAGATTTAATAAAAACTTAAATAAAGCAATCGATTTAGCCCATAAGAGTGTCAACCAATGTATAGCCCATAATAAGCCTTCATTCTGTTAAGAGTCTAAGAAAATTGCTTACCGATCCCCAAGAGGGAAAATGACAGTCTTCTAGCATTGCACAGTCTTGTTAGAAAATGGACTAGTCATACCTTGAGCAGAAAAGTCTGCTAACTGTTCCCCCCAACTGAAGTTCTCTGGGCTCAACAGTCCTGCGTGGGAACAGCAATTGATTTTAGTTACTGCTGCTAAAATCATACTCCTCTTTTAAACAGAATTCTTCATCCCTTTCTGTTTTAGAGTAAATAGTACAAACCGGCACTATTTTAAAATAACAAACTCTTGATAGCAGAATAAAAAACTACAATTAAACACCACATACTCTTCACCATCTCCGTGGAGATGCTACTTGTTCAGAGCGGCAAAGAGAATGACTGGGGGACGGAGCCTGAGGAGGGGCTATATGGACAGCTTTTGCTGTGCTCTTTGCCATTTCCTGTTGGGGAAGAGAATATTCCCACAAGTAATGGATGACGCAGTGGACCGGACACACCAATATTGGAGAAAGAAAGGTTAGTTTGTAAAAAATAAAAAAACATATGTAAATGGTTTTATCAGTAAACACAAATAAAATTATTTGACCCAAAAAAGATGGTAAGAAAATTTGCTTACCTCTTTCTCCATTCCAAGGATTTGAAGAACAGTTCTATCCAAAACTTATTGTGAAACTCGAGAATTGATTTAAAACTATTTAAAAGGGGCGGAGCCAGCCGCAGTCAAGTATGGCCACAAAAGAATAGAGCTCTGACAAAACATACTCTAATGGGCACTTAAAACCGTGATTACGGTATTGCAGTTCTTGACCTGCAATTCAACTGATCATGGAGGAGGCCAACAAGCTTATTTTGCAACAGCTGATTGAATTGGAGCAGAAAATAAGTAAGGAGTTTGACAGTCTTGTATATCTAGTGCGACAATCACATATAGAAGAGGAAGGGCGGGAACCGGGAGTAGATGCAGCCGAAGAGCTCATTACTCTCAACTTGGGTGGGGCGCTATGTCCCTTACCGTAAGTCCCCTCCTTACTAACTACACTTATATTTAATTACCGCCCACATATCTACCTATTGTTAGGAGCTTCGCAAAGTCTTGCTATATTATTTTAAGCTATAAATGTATAAGTGATTAGACTGTAGTTTACATTACTCTACCACCTCCCCCCCACCACCACCAATGGACTAAGATTTACGATAAAATGTACATGATACCGTTTATCAATTAGTCTTCATTTACCCATTTTGGTGAATATTTTGGTGGTGTTAATCCGCCACTGTGTTATCATTGATACAAGTTATAACATATACTTGGTTTATTGAGTCGTTCAACAAGTCAAGCTAAGGGTTAAGAGCACATTAGGGTGCTTATAATTATTAAACTAATATAATACTCAAAGTAGAGACATCATTGAATTATCATATTAGCAAAGATGGTGAGGTCTCGAATATAGTATAACCAAATTGATTGACCTGGAATTGTCAGTATTTGACTCTCTTACTGTAATATCTTAATAGTCACAACTTGTTATTATTACCTTCCTATTTAAATAAGTTTGACTCTTCATTTTTTCATAATTATATATAAAGTATCACACTATAAGGTGACCACGTTTATCAGGGAGTAAAGCTTAACTTCCTAATCTTAGAAAAAGAGGTATCATACTATTGTGTACACTTTACAACCAGGTATTAAGAATTGAGAATATTTATTCTGTCACTGTGTCTGCTCTATCAGTAGCTTTTAGATTGGTTAATCAAGAGTATATATGTGAAGAATAATGCTCCGCTATGTTTGGATGTTTAGAGTTCTTTTACCAGCTGAGCAGGTTTTGTGTACTTTTTATCTATTTTGTTTCTGTCAACATGTATGCACAATTTGTTGTTTTTATTTCTGTCAACAGAATGTGGATGTTATTTTACTAACTAAACTATTTAAAAAACAAAAACAAACGGCTTGATTACGAGTTTTGCGGTAACAGGGGTGCGGTGCTAACGAGCAGTTTATTCTCACCACTCACTTACATACAGCGCTGGTATTACAGGACTTTACAAATCCGGCGTTAAAAGACAAAAAGTGAACGTAGAGCAAAATTTTGCTCCACAATTACTTCAATACCAGCGCTGCTTAAGTCAGCGGTCAGCTGGTCGTACGTGCTCGTGCACAATTTCCCCATAGTAATCAACGGGGAGAGCCGGCTGAGAAAAAGTCTAACACCTGCCAAAAAGCAGCGAAAATCTCAGTAACGCAGCCCCATTGATTCCCATGGGGAAATAAAATTTATGTCTACACCTAACACCCTAACATGAACCCGAGTCTAAACACCCCTAATCTTACACCTATTAACCCCTAATCTGCCGCCCCCGACATTGCCGCCACCTACATTATTTTTTATTAACCCCTAATCTGCCACCCCCGACATCGTCGCCACCTACCTACACTTATTAACCCCTAATCTACCGTCCCCAACGTCGCCGCTACTATTCTAAATTTATTAACCCCTAAACCTAAGTCTAACCCTAACACCCCCTAACTTAAAGGGCCACTGTAAGTAAATATTTTCTATGCCTGTTACTAACTACCCCAAATACGCTTTTTATCAATAGCATTTCATTAACATATCTCTACCGTATATCAGAAATCTTGTCTGCAAATGTAATTGTTTTCCAAACCCACTCCGTGGGTATCCTTTGCTCTGTACCAATCCGTTTACAATACCTCGGTTTCAAAATGGCGCTTTAAACACAAAGTTATTGGTTTAAGTATTTTGAACATGCAGTGCTGAAAATAGTGGGCAGGATAACGTGACATCATCGGCGAATAAAAGATAACTTTTAGAACGTTATTAAACTTCGTTTTGGAGAAAATATAGGTCAGTAGGTTTTAATTAATGTTTATTAACTTTAATATGTTAGTTTTAGAGAGAGAGATGGAGAGGGCGCCAAATAGCGTAATATTGTTTCAGAAAGAGATGATACAAAAAACAGAGAGGTAATGTGCTTACCAATGACTGTGGTACTGTGCTATGACCAGTACTATCTCGCCTGCTAGCACTTTAATCAGTGGCTAGTACACTGTTGGATATGATCCTTCCCGGGGTTTTTCTTCGGTTCAGCAACTTCACTGTATTGCTCAATTGGGTTTCGATTCAAGAGAGATACACAACTTCCAAAGTTTAGAAGAATTTAAAAGGCTTTATTATAACGCGTTTCTCGACCACCAAGGGTCGTTTCTTCAGATATCAAAGCGAATAAAAAATGTTACAAATTTAGACATTTTATACACATTTGTATGATTAAAAGGAAGTTGTCACAAAAGTTGCAGACCAATGAGAAACATTACAAGATTCAACTGAAAAGCCGGAAAAAAGGGCTTGACAGGTGTTACAATTAGTGTGAGTCTGAACAGCATTAGATGGTCATGATTGTTTTGAAATTAGAAATTAGAACAGCTGTAGACTTCAAATAGAAAAAAGTCTTGGATTTACCAACATAGCATATTTAAAAAGAAAAAAGTATAACCACAATTTAAACGCTTCAGTTTAAAATAATTAAAGTGAACATGCATTATTTTTGAAAAATTGTACACAAAAAAATTCGTACACAATATATATATAAAGAATGAAGACCATTGTGTAATAAATTATGAATAATGGTCAGCCTAAATGCTGTGTTGTGTGTTAAAGGGACATTTACTGTGTTGCACATTAAAGGGACATTTGTAACAAAAAATGCAAAAGATGTATATCAGAACTTTGTCGACTTGAGTTCAGAATTATAATATTGAATACAAACTTGAATACAGACTTGTATGTGAATAATGTAAATGTATGATGCATATAACTAAAATCTATGTGTTGATAAATGCGAGGAAGAAGTTAACAAAGTAACCTATAGGCATCTTTCAATAAATGTTAACGAAGTAACCCATAGATGTCTTTTATTAAATGCTATTTGTTATTATGCATGATGCCTAAAACCTGTATAATTTCTAAGCTGACAATTGTGGAAAGACCTATGATATATTCTTGAGTGTCATATCCTTTTAAAATTTATTGAGTATATGTCAAATACCTTTTTATGTGATCTATTGCTATAGTGTATTGTCGGTTATGGCCTCAATACATGTAAGGTGAAATAACAATCAAATAGTTAAACTAAATGTTTATGATTGTTATCATTCTTTATTATTTGAATTTGACTTATAATAATGTTCTAGTGCGGTGTCTAAGTTGTGAATGTACACCTAGAATTGTTTGTGCAAATTTCAGATATTTTATGATTATATTAGAAAGGTGATGTGGAAGATAGATATTTGATATGTGGTTGATATGAACGATAAATGAATATACCTTGTTATTAAACTTCGTTTTGGAGAAAATATAGGTCAGTAGGTTTTAATTAATGTTTATTAACTTTAATATGTTAGTTGTTTAGCTTAAAAATTATAACAGAAAGTAATCCTTTAAATATAAATTAAATAAATCTAAATAAAATTCCTATCATTAACTAAATAATTTCTATTTAAAACTAAATACCTATAAAATAAACCCTAAGCTAGCTACAATATAACTAATAGTTACATTGTATCTAGCTTAGGGTTTATTTTTATTTTACAGGCAAGTTTGTATTTATTTTAACTAGGTAGAACTGTTATTAAATAGTTATTAACTATGTAATAACTACCTAGCTAAAATAAAGACAAAGTTACCTGCAAAATAAAACCTAACCTAAGGTACACTAACACCCAACACTACACTATAATTAATTAAATTAAATACTATTAAATAAATTAAATTAGCTAAATCACAAAAAACACACTAAATTACAGAAAATAAGAAACAAATTACAGATCTTAAAACTAATTACACCTAATCTAAGAGCCCTATCAAAATAAAAAAGCCCCCCCATTGGAACAGCCAATAGAATGCAAGCTTAATCCTATTGGCTAATTGGATCAGCCAATAGGATTGAACTTCAATCCTATTGGCTGATTGCATCAGCCAATAGGATTTTTTCTACCTTAATTCCGATTGGCTGATAGAATTCAATCAGCCAATCGGAATCTAAGGAACGCCATCTTGGATGACGTCACTTAAAGGAACCGTCATTCAGTAAGAAGATTCCGGATGAAGAGGATGCTCCTCGTCGGATGTCTTGAAGATGGAGCCGCTCAGCGTCAGATGGATGAAGATAGAAGATGCCGTCTGGATGAAGACTTCTGCCCGTCTGGAGGACCACTCCGCCCGGCTTGGATGAAGACTTCTCCCGGCTTCGTTGAGGATGGATGTCCGGTCTTCAGGGGGCTAGTGTTAGGTTTTTTTTAAGGGTGTATTGGGTGGGATTTATTTTTTAGATTAGGGTTTGGGCCGCAAAAGAGCTTACTGAGCAATGCCCATCCAAGCGCCTTTTTCAGGGCAATGGGGAGCTTAGTTTTTTTTAGATAGTATTTTATTTGGGGAGTTGGTTGTGTGGGTGGTGGGTTTTACTGTTGGTGGGGGGGTTGTATTTTTTTTTTTACAGGTAAAAGAGCTGATTTCTTTGGGGCAATGCCCCGCAAAAGGCCCTTTTAAGGGCTATTGATAGTTTAGTTTAGGCTAGGGTTTTTTTTATTTTGGGGAGCTTTTTTATTTTGATAGGGCACTTAGATTAGGTGTAATTAGTTTAAAGATCTGTAATTTGTTTTTTTATTTTCTGTAATTTAGTGGGGGGGGGGGTTTGTGATTTAGTTAATTTAATTTATTTAATTGTTTTTAATTTAGTAAATGTATTTAATTGTAGGGTAGTGTTAGTGTAACTTAGGTTAGGTTTTATTTTACAGGTAAATTTGTCTTTATTTTAGCTAGGTAGTTATTAAATAGTTGATAACTATTTAATAACTATTCTACCTACTTAAAATAAATACAAACTTGCCAGTAAAATAAAAATAAACCCTAAGCTAGATACAATGTAACTATTAGTTATATTGTAGCTAGCTTAGGGTTTATTTTATAGGTATTTAGTTTTAAATAGGAATTTAGTTAATGATAGGAATTTTATTTAGAGTTATTTAAATTATATTTAAGTTAGGGGGTGTTAGGGTTAGACTTAGGTTTAGGGGTTAATAAATTTAGAATAGTGGTGGCGACGTAGGGGCGGCAGATTAGGGGTTAATAAGTGTAGGTAGGTTGCGGCGACATTGTCTAGCTGAAAGTTCGTTTTTAAAACATCTGAAACATATCTATAAGTTATCAGAAAATACAAAAATCAAAACAAACTATTTAACCGAAAATAGATGGTAAATAAAATAGCCTGTTTAAAAAATATTTTTTAAAAAAAAGAAAGAAAGGTTAGTTTATAAAAAATAAAAAACATATGTAAATGGTTTTATCAGTAAACACAAATACAATTATTTGACCCAAAAAAGATGGTAAGAAAATTTGCTTACCTCTTTCTCCATTCCAAGGGTTTGAAGAACAGCTCTATCCAAACTTCTTAGGAAGCTTGAGAAAAGAGAGCGGTTTAAAAAAAAAAAAAAAATATTAAAACATACAAAGTTAGTTTACAAAAATATAAAACATAAAAAAAAAAAAAGAGGGTTAGGGGGTGCGGAGCTGACCGCTGGATTGGCAGGACGTGCATTACAGGAGCTCTTCCATCATTTCTAGTTTAAAGGTATTTAATTATATATTTGCGAAAATATTACTTTTTATTGGGACTACCTATGACAAACTTGCCCAGGAATATATTTAATAAGTTTGTGAGGCTTTGTTGTGACTCCGTTCCTGACATATGCTATCCAGTGTGGCCCTGAGGAGGCTGATATACTACGCCATAGTATCCTTCATAATACTATCCAGCTACCTTTGGAGCCTAGGCTGCTGTTTTTCCCCCCACCCATATTAATGGGAGAAGCTTAGATATACGTAAACATTGGCATATTCTTACAGAGTGTAACCCCGAGGTGAAAGCATTTAGACAACTGCCTATTCCCGCCTATACTAGGCTTCCTAGTTTAAGAGATAAGCTAATAAGGGCTGATATAGGTAGTGCTAAGAAAACCAAACAGGGTTTCATTACCTCTATGAATAATGGTTGTTATCCCTGCCTCAATTGCTCAAACTGCAATAATTTAATAAAAGGAAATTTTTTCACCCACCCCCTAACGGGTCAGAAATTTGGAATCAAAGGATACTATAATTGTAATGCCACTTGTGTGATTTATTTAATTAAATGCCCATGTGGTATAATTTACATTGGCAAGACGACCCAAAGGGTCAGAGATAGAATCCTTCAACACAAATCTAATATTAGAAATGGTGACCTTAATGCCCCAGTAGCACACCATTTTGTAGAGAAGGGCCATATAGTCTTACAATTAAAGGGACAGTACACTGTAAATTTGTTTTTCCATAAATGTATTTTAAATTACTTGCTATACCAACTGCAGAGTATAAAATATTTGAGAAATTGCATTTTTGGGTGTATTTGTGTATCTGAAGTAGCTGGTTTTGTGCTTTGAAACCACAGCCTATTACAATGGGTTGAGCTTCAGGTAATATCAGATCTCATTATGTTATCACTTTTATGTACACACAATTGCTTCCTTATCTTATATTTGTCTGGAACACCAAAGCTCAATACATAGAGAGAACAATGGAAAATTATAATTTTATTACTTAACTATCCTGCCCCCCACTGAGGGTGTAATCTCTTCTGCTGGCTGTGTTTACTTGTCAATAGCGTATACGCCAGTATCAAAACTTTCAGTATAGGTTGGGAAACCACAAGCTAAATAAACTATTTCAAATGCTAAAATATGAGTAAAGGAGCTACTTGCAACCAATGTAATACACTCTAGCAGGTAAAAAGGATCATTGGGAATAATTTAAAGGGGAGAAAGTTTTTGGGTGAACTGTCCCTTTAAGGTTCCAAATAATTGACTATATACCCATTCCAAGGAGAGGGGGCAATAGGGAACTTCTCCTTAAAAGGAGGGAAGCACTTTGGATTAACAAATTAGAATCACTAATTCCCAAAGGCATGAATAGGGAGATAGATTTGAGTGTATTTTAATATAGGTTAAGTTTAAGTGAATATCTGGAAGTGTTAAAGCATTATTTTTGATGTAATCTGTTTATTAGAACTATCCCCTCCTCATCAGTATTTATACTATGTTTTTAACTTTTAAAAAAAATTTGTTTAAAAAATGTTTGTAACATTGACAGGTGTTGACCACTGGGTGTCAGTATTTAGAAATAAAGAATTGTGAAGTATACCTGAAAGTGTTAATCCAAGAGGTGTGGTTACACCTGTCTGTAGGTATTTAAGTTTGTATGTAGTGGCTCATTTTGTATGAACATGAATAAGGGTACATAACCCGAAATGTCGTTCTATTCTATTGCTGTTTGCTATACTTGTGTCATGGAATAAAGGAAAAAAAAGATTGGAAATACTACAGTGGTGCTGCTGTGATTTTGTTCATTGGATGTTTCTTGGGTGCTTTTGCAGTTTGCACCTCACAGCTTCGTGCACACCTTGGGAGATTTTGTGATGGATACAGACTTTTGACTTTGCTCGCCTCATCAGAGCAGGCAGACAGGGCTATGGAGCAGCAGTCTTTAGACCGCAGCTTCATAACTGCTGTTTCTGGCGAGCCTGCAGGCTCGACAGAAACACGGGGCGTCAAGCTCCATTCGGAGCTTGATAGATAGGCCCCTTAAAGTGCCATAAAACAGGTTGAGAGCTGTGCATATTCCAAAAGGGCTAATTAAGTAAAAATAGTTTGCATAAAAAATATGTTTAAAAATTGCTGACAAGTATTTTAAAATAATTTTCAAAAATAAGCAAAATGACTTACATAGCCATTGTGTCTGGAGTAGTCTGATCCACCACCCCTTGTCAGTGTTTAGAATCAGAAACACAGGCATTGTATTTCAAGTGAGTTCACAGCAGCTTATTTGCTTCTAGGAATGCTCCAGCAGATAATGACTGTTAAAGTCTGCATTCTTCCAAATCAAAGGGGGCTATAGATGCAGCCATAGAAGGAATTGTGTAGGGGGAGTTAGAGCTGTAGAATTCAGAAACTTAAAAGAAAGGGTTAATGGCGAGGCACTGCAGTATAAGTTTGCTGGTAAAGTAATTAGTACATATTATTATATTTTGTCTCTATCCCAACTTGTTTTATGTCCCTTTAAACCTTTTTCCTCCTCGCTAACATTCTCTCCATCCAGGAGGCAGTCACCATCACCACACTTAGACACTGGATCATCACCTCTGTTGCTGCGCTCGGCAGGGGCTGAGTGAGGTTTCACTTGTTGTCTGTGCAGATCAGCTGAACCCCAAGTGTTGTGGGGTAGGGTAATGTTGCAATTTTGTTGTTTTTTTTATGTTTAAATGAAAAATTAAACTCTGCATTAACATAAGATTTTTGTTGCCATTTCATTTCCTTTTTTTTCTCTTAAGAAATTACCTGCATTGTGCAGCCCCCACGTCTTGTCATAGTCAACGGCCTGCGAGACCACTACATGTAGGCGAGACATGTGCCTCCCTCCTGACTAGTTCCCCTTTCAGGCTGAGCACAGTGTGTATCAAACTACCTGAGGCACATAGCGCATACAAATGAAACACTATACAAGTGACACCAAGAACACTAGGAACCAGCAGCTGGTTGTTGAGAATAGGACCTAGAAGGGGTAGCTGCTTACTGTTTGTGCCCCAGGGTGCTTAGCCAAACAGAAATGCTCCATCTAATACATGATGGTCACTGATGTCAATCTCCCCTCTGATCTCATATCCCTGTGCCGATGTCACATTACTGTGCACACCTATAACCCCCACTCTGCAACTATAATATAGAGGCACTTGTTAACCCCTTAACAACACGGACAAATCCTGTATGTCACATGTCCTTAGGAGTTAAATCTGATAACACAGCACTGACAGTTGTGCTTCCGTTTGAAGGGGAAATGGCTACTAAATGACATAGGCCTTTGATACCTCCCACTTACAGCCCAGTTAAATGCATAAGTGCAGCACTGACAGCTGCAAATGCGCAGACAAGTACATTTGGGAAACCACTGGTTCGGCTAAGCGTATTCGCCCAGCCATGA
Organism: Bombina bombina; assembly: GCF_027579735.1. Classification (NCBI taxonomy): domain Eukaryota; kingdom Metazoa; phylum Chordata; class Amphibia; order Anura; family Bombinatoridae; genus Bombina; species Bombina bombina. Next base: position 65,987,541 of record NC_069510.1, read on the forward strand.
CTATGGGGAGAAAGTTGTCACGAAGGGGTTAATAGCACCCAGACCCTGGTTCCCTAACACCTTCACCTCTACAAGGACCTAAAGGGACACCAAATTAACCCCCAAATCCTGCCTACATCATCACAGATTAACAATACAGCCACCACCTCTCGAAATTCCTTCAGATGTTTTCTCACGTTGTCCCAGGCAAGTTCTGCTATAATGTTTCTGTAAATTCAATTATATCTCAGTCTCCCTTTGTCTTGTCAAGACACAAAGCACCTGCGTTCATTTGCAACCACCCAGCCCCTCCTTGCAAGTCCTTAAAGGGACACTGTACCCAATTTTTTTCTTTTGTGATTCAGATAGAGCATGCAATTTGAAGCAACTTTCTAATGTTCTATTATCAAATTTTCTTCATTCTCTTGGTATGTTTATTTGAAAAGCAAGAATTTAAGTTTAGATGCCGGCCCATTTTTGGTGAACAACCTGGGTTGTCCTTGCTGACTGGGCAGCACCAATAAACAATTGCTGTCCATGGTTCTGAACCACAAATTCGCTGGCTCCTCAGCTTATATGCCTTCTTTTTCAAATAAAGATATCAAGAGAACGAAGAAAAATTGATAATAGAAGTAAATTAGAAAGTTGCTTAAAATTGCATGCTCTATCGGAATCACAAAAGAAAAAAATTGGGTACAGTGTCCCTTTAACCTACAGTACCAAGATATGCCATGCACCAGGTAGAAGGGGGGGGGCTTTAGTTCAATGCATTCTTTAGCAAACACAGATGTAACAAACAGAAAGAACATTTCAGATTAACCCTGGCAATGCTGAGACACCATACCACCTCCCCAGAGGCAGACCTTTTCTTCACTTTCTGCGATGAGATTATTTTCAAGTGAAAATTTTTCTGCAGGTCATTTTTAATTAAAATTCAATTTTAAATTGGACAGTTACACTAAGGCACCAGTTCAATTGTAATGTGTTGGTTAACTGAAGAATAAAGCAATTTTTAACGTTTTATAGTATAGTGCAGTAGTTGAAAATTGCATTGCAAATTACCTGCCTAAATTTTTTATTTTTTTTTAACATGTCTCTTGAATAAATCTGTTTCCTTTTCTCTTGGTCTAACATAGAAATGTAGTAATAAAAAAGATGCAATGCTCATACTAACGTCTTACATTTAGAACAAACAGCTTTACAGACTGGGAAAGGCTAGAGGGCAGGTTTGAAAAAATCTGAGAGCCAGTCAACAAGCAATGCCCTGCTACATATTTGACTGCTCACTTCAAACAGCCCTTTGCTCTGGATGCGCTGTGTTAAGGAAAACTTACACAGTGCAGCCAGAGCACAGCTCAGTTTGAAGAGAACAGTCTAATGTGAAGAAGCACTACAAAGTTAAAGCGCTAACAGTTCCTGCATGTGTCCTGTCCTTTCTGCAGATATGCTGCATTTTCTGCGTTCTCCGTTAGGTGTTGTTTCTTTTCAATTGAGCGTGACACCTTCAAATCAACAGTAACAAATAAAACATACAACATGAACACCTTCCCGCCGTTAGGACGTTCCATGCCATCCTAACTGCGCTGGGCTTTAGTGCCATTAGGACGGCATAGAAACGTCATAGCCGTTCTGCTGTATTGAAGCAGCTACGGCTTCCTAACTGGGATCGCAGACTCGAGGGCGTGCCAAGCATCATAGGCACTCCTCCCAGACCCGATCCCATCATTGAAATCACGCAATTGCATGTACGAGCGTGTGATTTACATTTTTTACTTATTTTTTTTACATCAGAACTTTAACAAATAAGTACCGGCAGGAAGGGGGTTAATCATTGCATAAATTGTAATTCTTCTTTTGTAACTAATATCACTTGCCAACTATGCAAAATCCTATATGCAATCAGAATAAAGAGAACCTAAAGACATACAAAGGAACACCTAACAATACTGAGGACTCAGATAGCAATACATTAGTAGATAAACATTTTAAAATTGGTAGGATCTGTAACTTTATATTTCCAGGTTATACAACAAATCTTTAGCTAGAAGTGTTGATAGGGAGCATATAATGGAGAAACCAGTTTTTAGGTCTATAATCTGTCACCCTTCTGGTGTAAAGGGATAGTAAATACCTAAAATTTTATTGTTTAAAAAAAATAGATAATCCCTTATTTACCATTCCCCAGTTTTGCATAACTAACACTGTTATAGAAATATACTTTTTACCTCTGTAATTACCTTGTATCTAAGCTACTGCAGACTGCCTCCTTATCTCAGATCTTTTGACAGACTTGCATTTCAGGCAATTAGTGCTGACTCTTAAATAACTTCACGTGTGTGAGCACAATGTTATTTAGGATTTAACACTTGAACTAACGCCCTCTAGCTCTGAAAAACTGTCAAATGCATTCAGATAAGAGGCGACCTTCAAGGGTTTAGAAATTAGCATAGGAGCCTACCTAGGTTTAGGTTTCAACTAAGAATACCAAGAGAACAAAGCAAATTTGATGATAAAAGTCAATTAGAAAGTTGTTTAAAAGGACATGCCCTATCTGAATCATGAAGGTTTAATTTGGCATTTACTATACCTTTAAATAAAATTGTAATGTAACTGACTTCAAGACCTTTTTACAGGTTAATCATGTTGAACTTGAAGTTATTTATTGATTAACTTATTCTATGATAATATCAAGTATCAACTCCTGTCAAGCTATAAATACTATGTGTGACATATTCCCTTTTAATGATTAACAAATACAGATTATGAAACATGTCTGCACAGGGACCCTGTAATGAGGCTGTTTTATGTCTCTCTGTTTTCATGCTTTTAATATTTATTATTAAATATAAACATCTATCAAATTTGCACACATTTGTTTACTTTTCTTTGGACATTACTGACAAAACCATGTTGCACTTTTGGATAAAATAAGATCATATAGTTTACAGTTGCTCAACAAAATAAAAACCTGAAATCCAAAGGGAAATTGCTCTTAGAATGTAAAGTTTAAAGGGACAGTCAACACCAGAATTTTTGTCGTTTAAAAAGGTAGATAATCCCTTTATTACCCATTCCGCAGTTTTGCATAACCAACACAGTTATAATAATACATGTTTTACCTCTGTAATTACCTTGTATCTAAGCCTCTGCAAACTGCCCCCTTATTTCAGATTTTTTTTTACAGCTTTGCATTTTAGCCAATCAGTGCTCACTCCTAGGAGCATCACGTGCGTGAGCTCAATGTTATCTACATGAAACACATGAACTAACGCCCTCTAGTGGTGAAAAACTGTCAAAATGCTTTCAGATTAGGAGGCGGTCTTCAAGGTCTAAGAAATTAGCAAAAAAAAACCCTCCTAGGTTTAGCTTTCAACTAAGAATACCATGAGAACAAAGCAAAATTGGTGATAAAAGTAAATTGTAAAGTTGTTTAAAATTACATGCCCTATATAAATCATGAAAGTTTTTTTTTTTTAACTTTACTGTCCCTTTGATTCTGCCTAATAAAAACAAACTGTGTGCTGAGATTTCGTGGTTGTGTCTGCCTGCTTTCCTTGTAATTTATCTCTGAAGCAGGTTGTCTATCTACTGCCTACAGAGAGCCTGGAATGGGTCCTGCAGAATTCCTAACCCTACAACATTCTACACAGTGATTGCTTGAGCACTACTGAAGCCCATTTATATTTGTCCCTACAGGAGATCAGATAAACATTAACCATAAATAATAGTAATGCAAATACCAAAAGCAACATCACATAAATACTTAGCTATTAAAAACAAATTTTTGATTGCATCACTTTTTAAAAATAATAATAATATAGCATTGCTTATCAGCCTGCACAAGATGCATTATGGTTATGGAACAAAATAGTAAAGTGAGAGTAAATAATATGAAATGATCTGGTCTGCTCAAATTAATTGTAAAATGCAGCTACAAGTTTTATACCATATATGGCTGCACTTTTACGTCTGTGATGATAAAATATTTTATGTTTGCAGAAAATACAACTTATTTCAGGATATAAACACACATCACGTGATACAGCAACACATAGTATAAAAGGTTAATACCTAACAGTCTCTATTATATGTTTAGAAAACAACTGGTCACAATTAAACCAATAAACATAAAGTTTTGGTGAAAGCAGAACAAAAATGTATTAATACTAAACAAATGTAATCAACTAACTACTCACTGACAACTGCGTTTGTTATGACAGACAGGCAAAGTAAAATACGCAGCACAGCTGTGTGACAGTGACACCTAGTGGTCAAAGATGAAATTCCACCTAATCACAGATTAGAGATGCGGAGGAATATGTTAATATAGTATCATGTTATCATTTCATTGTGAGCAACACTTTTATAACACGTAAAATATATTCATAATCATAAACACCATCATAATGTAAATTTAAACTTATGACAAAGTGTTTGCTAATATACAAATTAATATTCTTATTAAGCAATCTACACTGAGAAATAGTTCCTTAAAGCCCCCTTACCTGCTGCCTCACAAATTTCCTCATTACAATGTAAGAGTACCCTGTTTGCTTTGCGACACTGCGCAAGTGCGCATGAGAAGCACCTGGAAAGAACAGGACTGAAGTCAGCCAATGAGCTACTTTTTTGTAGTAACCAATCAGAAGGAAGCATTGGGAGCCCCAATAGAAGATCTGGTGTAGCGGTGCACGAGCTGAGAGTTACTCCTGTTGCTTATTATGGTGGCTGAGAGCGCAACAAAACTGAAGTAAAAAGTAACAATAAATATGAAATATAACATGAAAATAATGCTACTTGTATAAAACGTGTTCCTGGCATAAACTTCTCACAGAAACAATATATAACAGCACAAAGATAAACTATTTCCATTTAAAGGGACAGTCAAGTATAACAAAAACTTTCATGATTCAAATAGGGCATGCAATTTTAAACAACTTTCCAATTTACGTTTCTCACCAATTTTGCTTTGTTTTCTTGGTATTCTTAGTTGAAAGCTAAACCTAGGAGGTTTATGTGCTAATTCCTTAGACCTTGAAGACCGCCTCTAATCTAAATGCATTTTGACAGTTTGTCACCACTAGAGGGGGTTAGTTCATGTGTTTCATATAGATAACATTGAGCTCATGCACGTGAATTTACTGAGGAGTGAGCATTGATTGGCTAAAATGCAAGTCTGTCAAAAGAACTGAAATAAGGGGGCAGTCTGCAGAGGCTTAGATACAAGGTAATTACAGAGGTAAAACGTGTATTATTATAAATGCGTTGGTTATGCAAAACTGGAGAATGGGTAATAAAAGGATTATCTGTCTTTTAAAACATAAAAAATCTGGTGTTGACTGTCCCTTTAAAACTACATTTTATGCAGACATCCCAACTCTCCCTAAAGTTCAGGGAGTCTCCCTGATTCTAATAGCAGCTCCCTGATGCCAGCAAATGGAATGCAATCTCCCTGAAAGTACCATGATCCAATGTGGCCCAAGTCCGGAAAAGTGTTTCTTTAAGGAATGCCTTTAGTTGCTGGGAAGTTATAGAACCCTTAAAGCATGCACCAGGAACCAAATAGCCCCACTTATTCTAATAAAATAAAAACACAAATACTATCTTAATTACTGCATGTTATTAAACTTTGTATTCTAAAATATTTAAAGGAACACTAAACCCAATTTTTTTTTTCTTTCATGATTCAGATAGAAAGAAGAGGACTAAACAGCACTACTATCTGGTATTCTTAAGATGCTCTAGAGTAATTACGACAGGTAATTTACCTTACTATGATACTAAGAGTTAGGTGCTGTGTACTGTTTTATTCTGAAAAGGAGAAGTTTTTTCAATACTGAGATTGAAAGTGTACACTTACTAGCACTCACATCTAAGAAAAAGTGGCTGTAAATTGGAACATATAGTTCCAAAGGGGAGACGGTCTATGCCGTAATTAAAATATAACCTTTATTAGGATTTCTTAAAATTATGTTCCACAAAACAAACACAAACATATGAAATAAAAACACAGAATGTTGAGGAGGATACTGTATACTGGATATATGTGCTAAGCGTCAGCAAATGCACTGAGAGATATCTCTTGAATCAGGATTGTAATACTCCTGATCACGAGAATATCTCCTTATTTAAGCTACTTAAGTATATAATATATTGCTTGTGAATACAAGTCTATATACTTCTTGAATAATCTATTTGCTGATGCTTATATATTTCTCTATTGCTCCTAGTCACGAGGGTATTATCTTGTTGAGGTGATTCTAATACACAGTATAGTGCTTATGAATACAAGTATATATCCTTCTGGAGCATGCGCATTCAATTCTTTGGATTTAGTGCTCCTAATGAGATAAAAATAGTACTTTACACATAATAATATCCTCAATTCTCGTAATCCAATGTTATGATCATTAAATTATTCATAAAACAATGCACAAACAGCACCTTAAGTTCCCAAATTCCCTTTTTCAACTCAGGGTTAGTGGTGACCGGTGGGGTAGAGGAGACTGCCTTCCTCTCAGTATTCCAACAAAAAGAGTGTCCACAGCACCAAATAAATGAAAAGAGGTTTATTCTGGTACAAACATTAAAAAAGGCATGTTTTAATGTTTGTACCAGAATAAACCTCTCTTCATTTATTTGGTGCTGTGGACACTCTTTTTGATTAAATTATTCATAGGTTGGTATGGCAGAGTTTGCTATCCAACTTATAGTTGTGAAATTGTAGCCATTATTTTAAGATATTATTGGCTTGGTCTCACTAAATTATAAAGCGGAATTCCACTTCTATATACTCTTACAGGACATTTGTATCATTTAGTTCCCCTTACGTGTTAAGTTGTATAGGTACATTCTTTTTCATACATAATACACGTTAACCCCTTAATGACTGAGGACGTGCAGGGTACGTCCTCAGAAAAAAGGCAGTTAATGCCTGAGAACGTACCCTGCACGTCCTCGGTCTGGAAAGCAGCTGGAAGCGATCCTGCTCGCTTCCAGCTGCTTTCCGGTTATTGCAGTGATGCCTCGATATCGATCGGGGACGCGCGCGCGTGCACGGAAGGGCGGGGGCGGGCGCGTGCACGGGGAGGGAGCGGGTGGGAACCGCTACACTACAGAAAAAAGTAAAAAAAAAAAAGCATAAAAAAGGGAATAAAAGTTTTTTATTTATTAATCAATTAAGGTGTTGGGGTTTGTCTGTTAGGGGGGGTGAATCTACACTACAGAATTTCTATTTTTGTTTTAAAAAAACACGTTTTTTTCTTGAAACTGGGTACTGGCAGACAGCTGCCAGTACCCAAGATGGCCCCCAATAATGCAGAGGGGGAGGGTAAGAGAGCTGTTTTGGGGGTGGATCAGGGAGGTTGGGGGCTAAGGGGGGATTCTACAAAGCAGCATATGTAAATATGCTAAAAAAAAAAAAAAGAACAAATTAAAAAAACCTTTTATTTTAGTACTGGCAGACTTTCTGCCAGTACTTAAGATGGCGGGGACAATTGTGGGGTGGGGGAGGGAAGGGAGCTGTTTGGGAGGGATCAGGGGGTCTAATGTGTCAGGTGGGAGGCTGATCTCTACACTAAAGCTAAAATTAACCCTGCAAGCTCCCTACAAACTACCTAATTAACCCCTTCACTGCTAGCCATAATATACGTGTGATGCGCAGCAGCATTTAGCGGCCTTCTAATTACCAAAAAGCAACGCCAAAGTCATATATGTCTGCTATTTCTGAACAAAGGGGATCCCAGAAAAGCATTTACAACCATTTGTGCCATAATTGCATAAGCTGTTTGTAAATAATTTCAGTGAGAAACCTAAAATTGTGAAAAATTTAACGTTTTTTTAAATTTGATCGCATATGGTGGTGAAATGGTGGCATGAAATATACCAAAATGGGCCTAGATCAATACTTGGGGTTGTCTACTACACTACACTAAAGCTAAAATTAACCATACAAGCTCCCTACATGCTCCCTAATTAACCCCTTCACTGCTGGGCATAAAACACGTGTGGTGCGCAGTGGCATTTAGCAGCCTTCTAATTACCAAAAAGCAACGCCAAAGCCATATATGTCTGCTATTTCTGAACAAAGGGGATCCCATAATTGCACAAGTTGTTTGTAAATAATTTCAGTGAGAAACCTAAAGTTTGTGAAAAAATTTGTGAAAAAGTGAACAATTTTTTTTATTTGATCGCATTTGGCGGTGAAATGGTGGCATGAAATATACCAAAATGGGCCTAGATCAATACTTTGGGATGTCTTCTAAAAAAAAATATATACATGTCAATGGATATTCAGGGATTCCTGAAAGATATTAGTGTCCCAATGTAACTAGCGCTAATTTTGAAAAAAAGTGGTTTGGAAATAGCAAAGTGCTACTTTTATTTATGGCCCTATAACTTGTAAAAAAAGCAAAGAACATGTAAACATTGGGTATTTCTAAACTCAGAACAAAATTTAGAAACTATTTAGCAAGGGATTTTTTTGGTGGTTGTAGATGTGTAACAGATTTTGGGGGTCAAAGTTAGAAAAAGTGTGTTTTTTTTCCCATGTTTTCCTCATATTTTATAAAAAAAATTAGAGTAAATTATAAGATATGATAAAAATAATGGTATCTTTAGAAAGCCCATTTAATGGCGAGAAAAACGGTATATAATATGTGTGGGTACAGTAAATGAGTAAGAGGAAAATTACAGCTAAACACAAACACCGCAAAAATGTAAAAATAGCCTTGGTCCCAAACGGACAGAAAATGGAAAAGTGCTGCGGTCATTAAGGGGTTAATGTTAATGCTTATAAGCTATTAATTCCTGGGTATGCAGGTGTTTTCATAAACCGGTATTGACCTTAAATTATATTGGTCTGTTTGGCTATATTCTAAATAGAATTATACAAATGCATTAAGTTGCACATCTATGTAATATGCTCCAATTGTATTAGATGAAAGAACACCAAAATATTAACATATACGTGTTACAATTTCAGGTCTGTGTGTAATTTTCATTAACTGATACAAATATTGCCATTTGAATATAGCGGTTATACGAAACCACTCACTGTGAATTTTTGTATGAGTTATTATATTATGCTTTTCTAAAAGATATTTAGCGTAAACACTCAGGGGCTTCGCATCAACAGTATGGAATGATTTGAATGCTAATAGTACCCAGGCTATTATGATGGAATGTACTGCCGTTGGCTTGATATTATATATAGCTGGCCCTTTGAATGGTTGGATTCTATCAGCATCGCATGCTATAGTTATGTAACATGCTGCAGTTCGCTTAACGTTTTATATAGTTAGTTCATTAACTTCATAGGTATAACAATCTGCTTCGTAGTTAGATATTTCACCATTCATTCATGCTCAAATGCCAAAGGGCTTCACGTAAATACTATGAAATAATTAAGTTCTATCGACATCGCATACTAATGTTATGCAACGGACTACAGTTAGCTTTACGTTTTATATAGCTAGTAACATTCCACTTTCCATTCATGCAATTGGCTGTTAGTCGTTCTCTATTGTATTGGTGTGATTAAATCACCGCTGCAACGTTCTGCTACACTTAGCTATATATAGGTCTATTGGTTTTAATGCACATTATTTCCACCATTAATTATTGAATGCTAATAATACCCAGGCTATTATGATGGAATGTACTACCGTTGGCTTGATATTGTGTATAGCTGGCCCTTTGAATGGTTAGATTCTATCAGCATGGCATGCTATAGTTATGTAATATACTGCAGTTCGCTTAACGTTTTATATAGTTAGTTCATTAACTTCATAGGTATAACAATCTGCTTCGTAGTTAGATATTTTACCATTCATTCATGCTCAAATGCCAAAGGGCTTCACGTGAGTACTATAGAATAATTAAGTTCTATCAACATCGCATACTAATGTTATGCAACGGACTACAGTTAGCTTTACGTTTTATATAGCTAGTAACATTCCACTTTCCATTCATACAATTGGCTGTTAGCCGTTCTCTATTGTATTGGTGTGATTAAGTCCCCGCTGCAACTTAGCTATATATAGGTCTATTGGTTTAAATGCACATTATTTCCACCATTCATTCATTCTTTGAGAAAGCCACGTTGGTGGCGAAACATGTTAGGGCATTGAACTGTTAGGCTCTAAGCCAAACTTTTTAATTAGCGAGTGTTGAAAAAGGATACAGCACCTAGTCACGTTGTCTGAACCTCAGTGTTACAATGTAGAATGGCGACTAGCTATAACATATGAATGAATGGTGGAAATAATGTGCATTTAAACCAATAGACCTATATATAGCTAAGTTGCAGCGGGGACTTAATCACACCAATACAATAGAGAACGGCTAACAGCCAATTGTATGAATGGAAAGTGGAATGTTACTAGCTATATAAAACGTAAAGCTAACTGTAGTCCGTTGCATAACATTAGTATGCGATGTTGATAGAACTTAATTATTTCATAGTATTTACGTGAAGCCCTTTGGCATTTGAGCATGAATGAATGGTGAAATATCCAACTACGAAGCAGATTGTTATACCTATGAAGTTAATGAACTAACTATATAAAACGTTAAGCGAACTGCAGCATGTTACATAACTATAGCATGCAATGCTGATAGAATCCAACCATTCAAAGGGCCAGCTATATATAATATCAAGCCAACGGCAGTACATTCCATCATAATAGCCTGGGTACTATTAGCATTCAAATCATTCCATACTGTTGATGCGAAGCCCCTGAGTGTTTACGCTAAATATCTTTTAGAAAAGCATAATATAATAACTCATACAAAAATTCACAGTGAGTGGTTTCGTATAACCGCTATATTCAAATGGCAATATTTGTATCAGTTAATGAAAATTACACACAGACCTGAAATTGTAACACGTATATGTTAATATTTTGGTGTCCTTTCATCTAATACAATTGGAGCATATTACATAGATGTGCAACTTAATGCATTTGTATAATTCTATTTAGAATATAGCCAAACAGACCAATATAATTTAAGGTCAATACCGGTTTATGAAAACACCTGCATACCCAGGAATTAATAGCTTATAAGCATTAACATTAACGTGTATTATGTATGAAAAAGAATGTACCTATACAACTTAACACGTAAGGGGAACTAAATGATACAAATGTCCTGTAAGAGTATATAGAAGTGGAATTCCGCTTTATAATTTAGTGAGACCAAGCCAATAATATCTTAAAATAATGGCTACAATTTCACAACTATAAGTTGGATAGCAAACTCTGCCATACCAACCTATGAATAATTTAATGATCATAACATTGGATTACGAGAATTGAGGATATTATTAGGTGTAAAGTACTATTTTTATCTCATTAGGAGCACTAAATCCAAAGAATTGAATGTGCATGCTCCAGAAGGATATATACTTGTATTCATAAGCACTATACTGTGTATTAGAATCACCTCAACAAGATAATACCCTCGTGACTAGGAGCAATAGAGAAATATATAAGCATCAGCAAATAGATTATTCAAGAAGTATATAGACTTGTATTCACAAGCAATATATTATATACTTAAGTAGCCTAAATAAGGAGATATTCTTGTGATCAGGAGTATTACAATCCTGATTCAAGAGATATCTCTCAGTGCATTTGCTGACGCTTAGCACATATATCCAGTATACAGTATCCTACTCAACATTCTGTGTTTTTATTTCATATGTTTGTGTTTGTTTTGTGGAACATAATTTTAAGAAATCCTAATAAAGGTTATATTTTAATTACGGCATAGACCGTCTCCCCTTTGGAACTATATGTTCCAATTTACAGCCACTTTTTCTTAGATGTGAGTGCTAGTAAGTGTACACTTTCAATCTCAGTATTGAAAAAACTTCTCCTTTTCATGATTCAGATAGAGCATGAGATTTTAAGCAACTTTCTAATTGTTACTGTATCAACAGGATACCAAGGGTTAATACCAGATGGAAGATGCCCTGAATGTGAGATCAGCAACTCACAACCCAGCTAATTCCCCCCTCAAACATGAGACCAGGCTCCACATTGAAGGTTAAAACAGAATGAAATTTATTGAAGGCTGTATGCCCAGTATTTAGTATTTCTGCCGGAACACTCCGGCAGACCCAGCTTGACCCTTTGGCGGGTCAACCTGGGGATGACCGGACTAGGAGGTGGTAGGCATGTCAGTTTGCCGGGGCAATCCATCTGTATTCCCGTTATGAGAAAGAATTCCTGCCCGTATAAATAAGGGTTCAACTTCTTCAGTGCCCAGACTAGGGCTAAACAGTCCTTCAAAATCTCATCAGCTTCTTTACGAGTTTTTTGTACCTGCTCTTTATAGGTATCCACAATCCCTTCATACTGACATAGGGTGCCCTTGAGTTGCTGCACCTCACTATGAGCCAGCGCCAGCTTCTCCTCCAGTGTCGCTAAGTTTGTCTTTACTGTTTCATGTTCCACTCTCAAGCTGGTGTTTTCTGCAGTCTGTCGGTGCAGCTTGTCTAGCAGAGATTCCCATTCTAAACGTGCTTTTTCCTCTGCGCTCCTCTTCTCTCCCGCTAGCACTGTTACGTGATTGTTTATCGTGACCATTTCATCCTCTACTTGGCTCTTCTCCTTCATCAGCGCATTGTAACGGGACTCCCACGTATCAATAGCGGATAGGGATTTACTGAGCTCAGCGTCCTGGGGCGCAGCAGCAGGTGGGTCAGTCTCTGTGGAACGGATCTGGGCACGGGTAGGCACAGGGTTAACATCGGTGGGACCCATGGGAGCATAGGCAGAAACAAGGGGCCAAGTTATTTCCAAGGAGAACATCAGCTGGTAAGTCCTTCATGACCCCCACATTCACAGGTCTAGCGCCCACTCCGCAATCCAAATGTACCCTGGCAACAGGTAGGCGGAACACAGCGCCCCCTGCTACCCTCACAGCTACAGTGTCTCCAGTGTGCTGTTTCTCAGACACCAAGTTCTTTTGAAGCAAGGTCGTGGTAGCACCAGTATCCCGTAGACCACTGACCTCCCTCCCATTCACTTTAACCAGTTGCCGGTTATTCCGGTGGGCAGCTTGCACGGGGTCTGCTTCATGTAGGATGCCCCAGCATTCTTGCTCCTCTACGTAGTGGGCCGCAGGCTGAGGGTTACGTGGGATTCCGCCGGCGGGTCTTCTCCAGGACTGTGCTTGGTTCGCTGCGTTTAGGGGACACTCTGTTCTTTTGTGCCCTAGTTGCTTACATCCAAAGCACCAAATAGGTTGTGAGTAGCCCCGCAAATTGAACCGGGCTCTCTGAGGGTAGTTTGTGGCCGGAGGCCGTGTGGTATAGCGGTGCGCCGGGGGTTGGTAACTGGCAGCTGCTGGGGTGACTGGGGGTCTGTACTCCACTCTAGCAGGGGGCTTAGTGGTAGCAGTGTCCAGTTTGCGGGCATCCGTATACTCATCTGCCAGGCGAGCAGCTTCATGCAGGGTGGAGGGTTTACGGTCCCGAACCCACTCTCTAACTCCTGCTGATAACTTGTCAAAGCAATGTTCCAACAGGAATAGCTGCAGCACCTCTTCCCCAGATACGGCTTGGCACCCCGCCATCCAGTAAGATGCTGTGCGGTGCACCTTATATGCCCACTCAACGTAGGAATCACCAGCTAATTTAACAGTGTCTCTGAACCGCCTCCGGTGTAACCGCATACCTGGAGAGCAGAGCCTCTTTTACAGTATTATAATCCCCGACTTCCTCATCTGGAATGGCCCGAAAAGCCTCTCTGGCCCGGCCGGATAATTTTCCGGATAATATCATGACCCAGTCCTCCGCGGGTACCTTGTGTAGTGCACATTGCCTCTCAAAATCCGCAAGGTACCCATCAATCTCTCCTTCTGTTTCCAGGAAGTTTTTAAAAGTTGCAAAATTTACTTTTCCCTTTTCCACTGGGGTTGCTGTGACTTGGGCTGCTGCAGCGCCGCTTTGGCGAAGTAGGTTGGCCTCCACAGCTGCTATGACCCGGTCGATAATTTCCACAGATGGGTTGGGGCCATAATGTGCCAGTCTTATTTTAACCGCCCGATCAAAGCTTGCTTCTTCTGGGGTTCTGTCTGATATGCTGGGCCCATTGGTTCCTTCGGGCCCCTGGTACTCCTTCCATCTTAGTCAGTATTGTAATAATCCCCCTCTTCCTGAGGTTACTGGCTTTTGTAGTTTCTCTTCTGGGTGATAAGGATCATCCCGCTGCTTGCCACCAATTGTGACGGTACCAACAGGATACCAAGGGTTAATACCAGATGGAAGATGCCCTGAATGTGAGATCAGCAACTCATAACCCAGCTAATTCCCCCCTCAAACATGAGACCAGGCTCCACATTGAAGGTTAAAACAGAATGCAATTTATTGAAGGCTGTATGCCCAGTATTTATGCAGGTCTGACCCCGGATGGGGGGTTGAAAGAATATTGTACATTAGATAGAGGGAAAACGCCCTTTGACATGCCACAATAAAATTACATTACTTAAGCAGATAAACAAGTTAAACACAAGACACACTTGAGCTTTTCTTATCACTTGGGCGTCTGCTCTCTGGATGGGATTAAACAATGTGAATGTTTATCACTTAAACTTAATTACAACACACAAGAGCTGATGCCAGCAACCTTGTATTTAGAAAATAGCTTCTTAAAGCTGAACAAAGTTAACTCTTTCAGTACTGACAGAAGGGTCTGTCACACTAATTTACTCCTATTATCAATTTTTCTTTGTTCTCTTGCTATCTTGATTTGAAAAAGCAGTACTGTAAGCTTTAGAGCCAGCCCATTTTTTGTTCAGCACCTGGGTAGCACTTGCTGATTTGTGGCTAAATGTAGCAAACCAATCAGCAAGCGCTACCCAGGTGCTGAAATAAAAATGGGCCGGCTCCTAACCTTTCATTACTGCTTTTTCAAATCAAGATAACATGAGAACAAAGAAAAATTGATACTAGGAGAAAATTAGAAAGTTGCTTAAAATTGCATGCTCTATCTGAATCATGAAAGAAAATTGGGGTTAGTGTCCCTTTAAGCATTCAACAACCGTACAATCACTGGAAAATAGGTTTGTGTTGTATGTGGTTGTGCAATAAAGCTACTTTTTTAATGTGACTTTAGTAGGAACCTACTTTAAGTATAAATCTATCTTATTTAGGGTTTCAAGGTGTTCAATATATAACTGGGAGGGGGGGTGGCGGCGCAGTAGCGGGTGAACCCATCTCCCTGAAATGAGTTTTTGCAGGTTGGGATGTCTGTTTTATGTGACGTAGCAGCTAATGCAGTATAATATAATATTCATCGTCTTTTAGTCACTTGATTTTCAATTGTTGGGTTTAGACTTTTTGTCACAGTCTGTGCCCAGCAGTGCATGAGGGGAGGAGTGGCAACTTAGGTGGCAAGTACAGAATATCAACACACTTTCAAATATTATGTTTAACATTTAGAAACCAGGAGAAGAAAAATAAAATAAGAATTATAAAAAAAATTGCATTTATACATCTCTAATATCTGTTTATGTGTATAAAAAAAAAAAAAATTTCACAAAACTATACATTTACAAACGTTTTACTCAGAATCAATTCTGAGAGATCACAAACTGGTTACTCAACTTATGCAGTCACTGCAGGGTGCATTGGGCTGGGGCAGGGGGACAATTGGTGGTGGAATCCAGGCTGGTGAAGTGCCTGGCAAACAGTTTCTTAGCACAGTGATGCCCATGAGTAAATCACCATATAGGGGACATTATAGAGCATTTGCAATGTGCATTATGCAGACAGCTTTGAGTGTATCTGTATGTTTATATCCATACAATGCTATCTGCACGTACACTGGCCCACTCATGTCAGAGCTGTATCTGATCAGCCCAGTGCACATAAACACGTATGGTTACATTTACACACATTAACACAGGCACATACACACAGGGTAACCATTATACACACTGTCACTCACACAGGGTAACATTTATACACACAGGCACACACATACACACAGGGTAACATTTATATACACACACACACACACGGTAACATTTATACACACACACGGTAACATTTATACACACACACGGTAACATTTATACACACACACACACAAGGTAACATTTATATACACACACAGGGTAACATTTATACACACAGGCAGGCACACACACAGGGTAACATTTATACACACAGGCAGGCACACACACAGGGTAACATTTATACACAGGCAGGCACACACACAGGGTAACATTTATACACAGGCACACACACACAGGGTAACATTTATACACAGGCACACACACACAGGGTAACATTTATACACAGGCACACACACACAGGGTAACATTTATACACAGGCACACACACACAGGGTAACATTTATACACAGGCACACACACACAGGGTAACATTTATACACAGGCACACACACACAGGGTAACATTTATACACAGGCACACACACACAGGGTAACATTTATACACAGGCACACACACACAGGGTAACATTTATACACAGGCACACACACACAGGGTAACATTTATACACACAGGCACACACAGGGTAACATTTATACACACAGGCACACACAGGGTAACATTTATACATACAGGCACATACACACACAGGTTAACATTTATACACATAGGCACATACACACACACAGGGTAACATTTATACACACAGGCACATACACACACACAGGGTAACATTTATACACACAGGCACAGACACACAGGGTAACATTTATACACACAGGCACAGACACACAGGGTAACATTTATACACACAGGCACACACAGGGTAACATTTATACACACAGGCACACACAGGGTAACATTTATACACACAGGCACACACAGGGTAACATTTATACACACAGGCACACACAGGGTAACATTTATACACACAGGCACACACAGGGTAACATTTATACACACAGGCACACACAGGGTAACATTTATACACACAGGCACATACACACACACATTAAATAATGTGGAGACAATAATGACGCTCATATTTTTTTAGCGCCAAAAAAGACGCCCACATTATTTGGCGCCTAAATGCTTTTGGCGCCAAAAATCACGCCACATCCGGTGACGCCGACATTTTTGGTGCAAAAACGTCAAAAAAATTACGCAACTTCCGGAAATGACAAAGAAAAATTTTGCGCCAAAAAAGTCTGCGCCAAGAATGACGCAATAAAATGAAGCATTTTCAGCCCCCGCGAGCCTAACAGCCCACATGAAAAAAAGTCAAATTTTTAAAGGTAAGAAAAATTAATTATTCATATGCATTATCCCAAATAATGAAACTGACTGTCTAAAATAAGGAATATCGAACATCCTGAATCAAGGCAAATAAATGTTTAAACACATATATTTAGAACTTTTATATAAAAGTGCCCAACCATAGCTTAGAGTGTCACAAAAAATAAGACTTACTTACCGCAGGACACTCATCTACATGTTTGTAGAAAGCCAAACCAGTACTGAAACGAGAATCAGTAGAGGTAATGGTATATATAAGAGTATATCGTCGATCTGAAAAGGGAGGTAAGAGATGAATCTCTACGACCGATAACAGAGAACCTATGAAATAGACCCCGTAGAAGGAGATCATTGAATTCAAATAGGCAATACTCTCCTCACATCCCTCTGACATTCACTGCACGCTGAGAGGAAAACCGGGCTCCAACCTGCTGCGGAGCGCATATCAACGTAGAATCTAGCACAAACTTACTTCACCACCTCCGCGGGAGGCAAAGTTTGTAAAAACATAATTTATGTAAGAACTTACCTGATAAATTCATTTCTTTCATATTAGCAAGAGTCCATGAGCTAGTGACGTATGGGATATACATTCCTACCAGGAGGGGCAAAGTTTCCCAAACCTCAAAATACCTATAAATACACCCCTCACCACACCCACAAATCAGTTTAACGAATAGCCAAGAAGTGGGGGGATAAGAAAAAAGTGCGAAAGCATATAAAATAAGGAATTGGAATAATTGTGCTTTATACAAAAAAATCATAACCACCACAAAAAGGGTGGGCCTCATGGACTCTTGCTAATATGAAAGAAATGAATTTATCAGGTAAGTTCTTACATAAATTATGTTTTCTTTCATGTAATTAGCAAGAGTCCATGAGCTAGTGACGTATGGGATAATGACTACCCAAGATGTGGATCTTTCCACGCAAGAGTCACTAGAGAGGGAGGGATAAAATAAAGACAGTCAATTCCTGCTGAAAATAATCCACACCCAAAATAAAGTTTAATGAAAAACATAAGCAGAAAATTCAAACTGAAACCGCTGCCTGAAGTACTTTTCTACCAAAAACTGCTTCAGAAGAAGAAAACACATCAAAATGGTAGAATTTAGTAAAAGTATGCAAAGAGGACCAAGTTGCTGCTTTGCAAATCTGATCAACCGAAGCTTCATTCCTAAACGCCCAGGAAGTAGAAACTGACCTAGTAGAATGAGCTGTAATCCTTTGAGGCGGAGTTTTACCCGACTCAACATAGGCATGATGAATTAAAGATTTCAACCAAGATGCCAAAGAAATGGCAGAAGCTTTCTGGCCTTTTCTAGAACCGGAAAAGATAACAAATAGACTAGAAGTCTTTCGAAAAGACTTAGTAGCTTCAACATAATATTTCAAAGCTCTAACAACATCCAAAGAATGCAACGATTTCTCCTTAGAATTCTTAGGATTAGGACATAATGAAGGAACCACAATTTCTCTACTAATGTTGTTGGAATTCACAACCTTAAGTAAAAATTCAAAAGAAGTTCGCAACACCGCCTTATCCTGATGAAAAATCAGAAAAGGAGACTCACAAGAAAGAGCAGATAATTCAGAGACTCTTCTGGCAGAAGAGATCGCCAAAAGGAACAAAACTTTCCAAGAAAGTAATTTAATGTCCAATGAATGCATGGGTTCAAAAGGAGGAGCTTGAAGAGCCCCCAGAACCAAATTCAAACTCCAAGGAGGAGAAATTGACTTAATGACAGGTTTTATACGAACCAAAGCTTGTACAAAACAATGAATATCAGGAAGATTAGCAATCTTTCTGTGAAAAAGAACAGAAAGAGCAGAGATTTGTCCTTTCAAGGAACTTGCGGACAAACCTTTATCTAAACCATCCTGAAGAAACTGTAAAATTCTCGGAATTCTAAAAGAATGCCAAGAAAAATGATGAGAAAGACACCAAGAAATATAAGTCTTCCAGACTCTATAATATATCTCTCTAGATACAGATTTACGAGCCTGTAACATAGTATTAATCACAGAGTCAGAGAAACCTCTTTGACCAAGAATCAAGCGTTCAATCTCCATACCTTTAAATTTAAGGATTTGAGATCCTGATGGAAAAAAGGACCTTGCGACAGAAGGTCTGGTCTTAACGGAAGAGTCCACGGTTGGCAAGAGGCCATCCGGACAAGATCCGCATACCAAAACCTGTGAGGCCATGCCGGAGCTACCAGCAGAACAAACGAGCATTCCTTCAGAATCTTGGAGATTACTCTTGGAAGAAGAACTAGAGGCGGAAAGATATAGGCAGGATGATACTTCCAAGGATGTGATAATGCATCCACTGCCTCCGCCTGAGGATCCCGGGATCTGGACAGATACCTGGGAAGTTTCTTGTTTAGATGAGACGCCATCAGATCTATTTCTGGAAGTTCCCACATTTGAACAATCTGAAGAAATACCTCTGGGTGAAGAGACCATTCGCCCAGATGCAACGTTTGGCGACTGAGATAATCCGCTTCCCAATTGTCTATACCTGGGATATGAACCGCAGAGATTAGACAGGAGCTGGATTCCGCCCAAACCAGAATTCGAGATACTTCTTTCATAGCCAGAGGACTGTGAGTCCCTCCTTGATGATTGATGTATGCCACAGTTGTGACATTGTCTGTCTGAAAACAAATGAACGATTCTCTCTTCAGAAGAGGCCAAGACTGAAGAGCTCTGAAAATTGCACGGAGTTCCAAAATATTGATCGGTAATCTCACCTCCTGAGATTCCCAAACTCATTGTGCCGTCAGAGATCCCCACACAGCTCCCCAACCTGTAAGACTTGCATCTGTTGAAATTACAGTCCAGGTCGGAAGAACAAAAGAAGCCCCCTGAATTAAACGATGGTGATCTGTCCACCACGTCAGAGAGTGTCGTATAATCGGTTTTAAAGATATTAATTGAGATATCTTTGTGTAATCCCTGCACCATTGATTCAGCATACAGAGCTGAAGAGGTCGCATGTGAAAACGAGCAAAGGGGATCGCGTCCGATGCAGCAGTCATAAGACCTAGAATTTCCATGCATAAGGCTACCGAAGGGAATGATTGTGACTGAAGGTTTCGACAAGCTGAAATCAATTTTAGACGTCTCTTGTCTGTCAAAGACAGAGTCATGGACACTGAATCCATCTGGAAACCCAGAAAGGTTACCCTTGTCTGAGGAATCAATGAACTTTTTAGTGAATTGATCCTCCAACCATGATCTTGAAGAAACAATACAAGTCGATTCGTATGAGATTCTGCTAAATGTAAAGACTGAGCAAGTACCAAGATATCGTCCAAATAAGGAAATACCACAATACCCTGTTCTCTGATTACAGACAGAAGGGCACCGAGAACCTTTGTAAAAATTCTTGGGGCTGTAGCTAGGCCAAACGGCAGAGCCACAAACTGGTAATGCTTGTCCAGGAAAGAGAATCTCAGGAACTGATAGTGATCTGGATGAATCGGAATATGTAGATATGCATCCTGTAAATCTATCGTGGACATATAATGCCCTTGCTGAACAAAAGGCAAGATAGTCCTTACAGTTTTGAATTTTGAATGTTGGTATCCTTACATAACGATTCAATATTTTTAGATCCAGAACTGGTCTGAAGGAATTCTCCTTCTTTGGTACAATGAAGAGATTCGAATAAAACCCCAGCCCCTGTTCCAGAACTGGAACTGGTATAATTACTCCAGCCAACTCTAGATCTGAAACACATTTCAGAAATGCTTGAGCTTTCACTGGATTTACTGGGACACGGGAAAGAAAAAATCTCTTTGCAGGAGGTCTTATCTTGAAACCAATTCTGTACCCTTCTGAAACAATGTTCTGAATCCAAAGATTGTGAACAGAATTGATCCAAATTTCTTTGAAAAAACATAACCTGCCCCCTACCAGCTGAGCTGGAATGAGGGCCGCACCTTCATGTGGACTTAGAAGCTGGCTTTGCTTTTCTAGAAGGCTTGGATTTATTCCAGACTGGAGATGGTTTCCAAACTGAAACTGCTCCTGAGGAAGAAGGATCAGGCTTTTGTTCTTTGTTGAAACGAAAGGAACGAAAACGATTATTAGCCCTGTTTTTACCCTTAGATTTTTTATCCTGTGGTAAAAAAGTTCCTTTCCCACCAGTAACAGTTGAGATAATAGAATCCAACTGAGAACCAAATAATTTGTTACCCTGGAAAGAAATGGAAAGTAGAGTCGATTTAGAAGACATATCAGCATTCCAAGTTTTAAGCCATAAAGCTCTTCTAGCTAAAATAGCTAGAGACATAAACCTGACATCAACTCTGATAATATCAAAAATGGCATCACAGATAAAATTATTAGCATGTTGCAGAAGAATAATAATATTATGAGAATCATGATCTGTTACTTGTTGCGCTAAAGTTTCTAACCAAAAAGTTGAAGCTGCAGCAACATCAGCCAATGATATAGCAGGTCTAAGAAGATTACCTGAACACAGATAAGCTTTTCTTAGAAAGGATTCAATTTTCCTATCTAAAGGATCCTTAAACGAAGTACCATCTGACGTAGGAATAGTAGTACGTTTAGCAAGGGTAGAAATAGCCCCATCAACTTTAGGGATTTTGTCCCAAAATTCTAATCTATCAGATGGCACAGGATATAATTGCTTAAAATGTTTAGAAGGAGTAAATGAATTACCCAAATTATTCCATTCTCTGGAAATTACTTCAGAAATAGCACCAGGAACAGGAAAAACTTCTGGAATAACCACAGGAGATTTAAAGACCTTATCTAAACGTTTAGATTTAGTATCAAGAGGACCAGAATCCTCAATTTCTAAAGCAATTAGTACTTCTTTAAGCAAAGAACGAATAAATTCCATTTAAAATAAATATGAAGATTTATCAGCATCAACCTCTGAGACAGAATCCTCTGAACCAGAAGAGTCATTAGAATCAGAATGATGATGTTCATTTAAAAATTCATCTGTATAAAGAGAAGTTTTAAAAGATTTTTTATGTTTACTAGAAGGAGGAATAACAGACATAGCCTTCTTAATGGATTCAGAAACAAAATCTCTTATGTTATCAGGAACACTCTGAACATTAGATGTTGATGGAACTGCAACAGGTAATGGTACATTACTAAAGGAAATATTATCTGCATTAACAAGTTTGTCATGACAATTAGTACAAACAACAGCTGGAGGAACAGCTACCAAAAGTTTACAGCAGATACACTTAGCTTTGGTAGTTCCAGCACCAGACAGCGATTTTCCTGAAGTATCTTCTGACTCGGATGCAACGTGAGACATCTTGCAATGTAAGAGAAAAAAACAACATATAAAGCAAAATTGATCAAATTCCTTAAATGACAGTTTCAGGAATGGGAAAAAATGCCAAGGAACAAGCTTCTAGCAACCAGAAGCAATGAAAAATGAGACTTAAATAATGTGGAGACAAAAGCGACGCCCATATTATTTTAGCGCCAAATAAGACGCCCACATTATTTGGCGCCTAAATGCTTTTGGCGCCAAAAATGACGCCACATCCGGAACGCCGACATTTTTGGCGCGAAAGAACGCAAAAAAATGACGCAACTTCCGGCGACACGTATGAAGCCGGAAAAAGAAAAGATTTTTTGCGCCAAAAAAGTCAGCGCCAAGAATGACGCAATAAAATGAAGCATTTTCAGCCCCCGCGAGCCTAACAGCCCACAGGGAAAAAGTCAAATTTTTAAGGTAAGAAAAAATGATTGATTCAAATGCATAATCCCAAATATGAAACTGACTGTCTGAAAGTAAGGAATGTTGAATATCCTGAATCAAGGCAAATAAATGTTTGAATACATATATTTAGAACTTTATAAAAAAAGTGCCCAACCATAGCTTAGAGTGTCACAGAAAATAAGACTTACTTACCCCAGGACACTCATCTACATGTTTGTAGAAAGCCAAACCAGTACTGAAACGAGACTCAGCAGAGGTAATGGTATATATAAGAGTATATCGTCGATCTGAAAAGGGAGGTAAGAGATGAATCTCTACGACCGATAACAGAGAACCTATGAAATAGACCCCGTAGAAGGAGATCACTGCATTCAAATAGGCAATACTCTCCTCACATCCCTCTGACATTCACTGCACGCTGAGAGGAAAACCGGGCTCCAACCTGCTGCGGAGCGTATATCAACGTAGAATCTAGCACAAACTTACTTCACCACCTCCATAGGAGGCAAAGTTTGTAAAAACTGATTTGTGGGTGTGGTGAGGGGTGTATTTATAGGCATTTTGAGGTTTGGGAAACTTTGCCCCTCCTGGTAGGAATGTATATCCCATACGTCACTAGCTCATGGACTCTTGCTAATTACATGAAAGAAACTGATTTGTGGGTGTGGTGAGGGTTGTATTTATAGGCATTTTGAGGTTTGGGAAACTTTGCCCCTCCTGGTAGGAATGTATATCCCATACGTCACTAGCTCATGGACTCTTGCTAATTACATGAAAGAGACTATACATTTACAAACGTTTTACTCAGAATCAATTCTGAGAGATCACAAACTGGTTACTCAACTTATGCAGTCACTGCAGGGTGCATTGGGCTGAGACAGGGGGACAATTGGTGGTGGAATCCAGGCTGGTGAAGTGCCTGGCAAACAGTTTCTTTGCACAGTGATGCCCATGAGTAAATCACCATATAGGGTTATTATAGAGCATTTGCAATGTGCATTATCCAGACAGCTTTGAGTGTATCTGTATGTTTATATCCATACAATGCTATCTGCATGTACACTGGCCCACTCATGTCAGAGCTGTATCTGATCAGCCCAGTGCACATAAACACGTATGGTTACATTTACACACATTAACACAGGCACATACACACAGGGTAACCATTATACACACTGTCACTCACACAGGGTAACAATTATACACACAGGCACACACATACACACTGGGTAACATTTATACACACAGGCACACACATACACACAGGGTAACATTTATACACACAGGCACACACATACACACAGGGTAACAATTATACACACAGGGTAACATTTATACACACAGGCACACACACACAGGGTAACATTTATACACACAGGCACACACACACAGGGTAACATTTATACACACAGGCACACACACACAGGGTAACATTTATACACACAGGGTAACATTTATACACACAGGCACACACACACAGGGTAACATTTATACACACAGGCACACACACACACAGGGTAACATTTATACACACAGGCACACACACACAGGGTAACATTTATACACACAGGCACACACACACAGGGTAACATTTATACACACAGGCACACACACACAGGGTAACATTTATACACACAGGGTAACATTTATACACACAGGCACACACACACAGGGTAACATTTATGCACACAGGCACACACACACACAGGGTAACATTTATACACACAGGCACACACACACAGGGTAACATTTATACACACAGGCACACACACACAGGGTAACATTTATACACACAGGCACACACACACAGGGTAACATTTATGCACACAGGCACACACACACAGGGTAACATTTATGCACACAGGCACACACACACAGGGTAACATTTATACACACAGGCACACACGGTAACATTTATACACACAGGCACGCACACACAGGGTAACATTTATACACACAGGCACACACACACACACACAGGCACACACACACACAGGGTAACATTTATACACACAGGCACACACACACAGGGTAACATTTATACACACAGGCACACACACACACACATACACATACACATACACACATGGTAACAATTATACACACAGGGTAACATTTATACACACAGGCGCACACACACAGGGTAACATTTATACACACAGGCACATACACACAGCGTAACAGTTATACACACTGGCACATACACACACACAGGGTAACATTTATACACACAGGCACACACACACAGGGTAACATTTATACACACACACACAGGGTAACATTTATACACACACACACACACAGGGTATCATTTATACACACAGGCACACACACACACACACAGGGTAACATTTATACACATAGGCACACACACACAGGGTAACATTTATACACACAGGCACACACACACAGGGTAACATTTATACACACAGGCACACACACACAGGGTAACATTTATGCACACAGGCACACACAGGGTAACATTTATACACACAGGCACGCACACACAGGGTAACATTTATACACACAGGCACACACACACACAGGCTAACATTTATACACACAGGCACACACACACAGGGTAACATTTATACAGAGGGTAACATTTATACACACAGGCACATACACACACAGGGTAACATTTATATACACAGGGTAACATTTATACACACAGGCACACACACACACAGGGTAACATTTATATACACAGGGTAACATTTATACACACAGGCACACACACACACAGGGTAACATTTATACACACAGGCACATACACACACAGGGTAACATTTACACACACTGGCACATACACACACAGGGTAACATTTATACACACAGGCACATACACACAGGGTAACATTTATATACACAGGGTAACATTTATACACACAGGCACACACACACACAGGGTAACATTTATACACAGGCACACACACACAGGGTAACATTTATACACACAGGCACATACACACACAGGGTAACATTTATACACACAGGCACATACACACACATTGGTAACATTTATACACACAGGCACACACATACACATACACACAGGGTAACAATTATACACACAGGCACACACAGGGTAACATTTATACACACAGGCACATACACACAGCGTAACAGTTATACACACTGGCACACACACACACAGGGTAACATTTATACACACAGGCACACACACACAGGGTAACATTTATACACACAGGCACACACACACAGGGTAACATTTATACACACAGGCACACACACACAGGGTAACATTTATACACACAGGGTAACATTTATACACACAGGCACACACACACAGGGTAACATTTATACACACAGGCACACACACACAGGGTAACATTTATACACACAGGCACGCACACACAGGGTAACATTTATACACACAGGCACACACACACAGGGTAACATTTATATACACAGGGTAACATTTATACACACAGGCACATACACACACAGGGTAACATTTATATACACAGGGTAACATTTATACACACAGGCACATACACACACAGGGTAACATTTATACACACAGGCACATACACACACAGGGTAACATTTATACACACAGGCACATACACACACAGGCACATACACAGAGTAACATTTATACACACAGGCACATACACACACAGGGTAACATTTATACACACAGGCACATACACGATGTAGAACAGGAGCATACAAAGTTCTCTAAATGTAGCTAAAGGCAGGATTGGGTGGGGACCATTGTACTTTATAAATAATTCCTCAATATTAGAATATAAATCCGTTTTATTACAATCTACACAGGATATTGGTTACTGTTAATGAATATAACAATATATATGACATTCACATTTGCTATAAATACACATTTTTAATTAACCAATAAGTGTGGAACTAATTTTTCAATAACAAAATGACTTATGTCCGTTTTCTGCTCAGCTGTTGTGATGGCCACATAAAACACTTAGAGGGCCGAATGTTGCCTTTTTAGCTATAGTTGTAACAGCCCTAATTTTTCAAAAATGATAATACATCATTTCTTCCACTAGAGGGCACAGTCACTGTTTTTCCCAAAACTTTTGAGGTAATACATAATTTTTTCCACAAGTGGACCAAATCCTTAAAGGGATACTGAACCCAATTTTTTTTCTTTTTTGATTCAGACAGAGCAGGCAACTTTCTAATGTATTCCTATTATGAATTTTTCTTTGTTCTCTTGGTATCTTTATTTGAAAAGGCAGGAATGAAAGCTTTGGAGTCTGCCTATTTTTTGTTCATTACCCTGGATAGGGCTTGCTGATTGGTGCCTGCATTTAGCCAATCAGCAAGCGCAACTCAGGTTCTCAACCTAAAATGGGCCGGCTCCAAAGCTTTTATTCCTGCTTTTTCAAATAAAGATAGCAAGAGAACGAAGAAAAATTGATAATAGAAGTAAATTAGAAAGCTGCTTAAAATTGCCTGCTCTATCCAAATCATGAAGGAAAAAAATTGGGTTTAGTGTCCCTTTAATGCAGCACTTTTTGTGCTCTCCCTATAAACAATAAAGGTTATAAAAAAAAAACAAAAAAAACACAACAATAAGGATCAGTCCTGGCATAAGTTTCTCCTTATATTTTACACAACCGGTAGCTCTACTCCAGATTTTGTTGCAATTAACCCTGGGTGTTCCTGGTTCTTTTCACAATCTTTAAAGGGACACTGAACCCAAATTTTTTCTTCCGTGAGTCAGATAGAGCATGAAATTTTAAGCAACTTTCTAATTTACTCCTATTATCAAATGTTCTTCATTCTCTTGGTATCTTTATTTGAAATGCAAGAATGTAAGTTTAGATGATGGCCCATTTTGGTGAAAAACCTGGGTTGTCCTTGCCGATTGGTGGATAAATTCACCCACCCATAAAAAAGTACTGTCCAGAGTGCTGAACCAAAAAAAAAAGCTCAGATGCCTTCTTTTTCAAATGAAGATAGCAAGAGAACGAAGAAAACTTAATAGGATTAAACTAGAAAGTTGCTTAAAATTGCATGCTCTAACTGAATCGCAAAATACATTTTTTGGCTTCAGTGTCCCTTTAAGTAATATGAGCGTTTAGTGATTGCATCCTGCGACTATGGCGAATGGCTTTTTAAAGCGATATGGAACTCATATTTTGTATCATACATTTAAAAGAACTTTTATTGAACTTCACTAAAGTTATTAAATGTATATTTATCTTGTAGCATAGATACCCTGTAGCTCCATGAAGTCCAGTTTTAATCCAATTTGCCCACTGCCCAGTCTGCATAGTTCATAGGATGATGTGCACTTCTGCTCTACCCCTTAAAGGGACAGTCTAGTACAAAATAAAACCTTTCATGATTCAGATAGAGCATGTCATTTTAAACAATTTTCCAATTTACTTTTATAACCAATTTTGCTTTGTTCTCTTGGTATTCTTAGGTGAAAGCTAAACCTAGGAGGTTCATATTCTAATTTCTTAGACCTTGAAGGCCACCCCTAATCTAAATGCATGTTGACAGTTTTTCACCACTAGAGGGTGAGGGTTCATGTGTGTCATATAGATAACGCACGTGGAGTTCAGGTGAGCCATCTCTGATTGGCTTAAAAGAATGTCTGTCAAAAGAACTGAAATAACGGGGCAGTTTGCAGAGGCTTAGGTACAAGGTAATCACAGAGGTAAAAAGTGTATTTATATAACTGTGTTGGTTGTGCAAAACTGGGGAATGGGTAATAAAGGGATTATTTATCTTTTTAACCAATAGCAATTCTGGTGTAGACTGTCCCTTAAAATGAATAGTCTAGTTAAAATTAAACTTTTATGATTAAGATAAAGCAACTTTCTAATTTACTCTTATTATCAATTTCTCTTCTAATTTACTCCTATTATCAGTTTCTCTTCATTGTCTTGGTATCTATAATGGATGAATTTAAGCTTAGGAGACAGCCCATTCTTGGTTTAGGACCTGGGTAGCACTTTCTGATTGATGTCTAAAAGTAGCCACCAAACAGCAAGCGCTACCCAGGTGCTGAACCAAAAATGGTCCGGGTCCTAAGCTTACATTCAAATAAATACACCAAGAGAACAAAGAAAATGAATAGGATTAAATTAGAAAGTTTCTTATAATTGCTACTCTATCTGAATCATGAAAGTTAATTTTGACCTGACTATTCCTTTAATGATCTGTTGGAAAACAGAAGTGGCTGATGGAGGAAACTATGTGGGTGGTCTCCTCATCCTAATGAGGGTGTCTCAATACACTTTTAGAAAAAAATGATTGCTATTGAATTGTTTAGGGTTCTTTAAAAGTCTATATCTGTCTAAAAACAGCAAATGGGAGGCAAGATCCTTCTTGAGGAGTGAGATGTATAGCAGGGAAAATCCAAATTCTCATTTTTTTTTAATAGACTGAGGCAGATAAGGCAAACCAAGACGCCCCTTGTTCTTGCATAAAGTGCAAGTTTGATGAATCCCCCAAGCCAGCCTTATGCAGATCTGGCATTCTTGTATTTTATTGTATTTCTGTTCCATAAACATTTTTTTTTCAAATCTTTATTTATAAAGTTCATATCAACAATTGTTACAGCGGTCATAATATACAAAAACACAATTGCATCATCAAATCATAGAATAAATTGCTTTTTTAACCTCTGTCTCTACAATCCAGACATTTGAAATGAAGGAAAACACATAAAGTCTCTATTCTAATATAACCGGTTTATGATTAACGTCTATTGTCGTTAAATACAAGCCACACCCCTGTTTTCTATCATATTGCTCTATGATAATTTGTTTTTCTATCACACTATATTTGTGTCTTGATGGTATTAAAATAAAAATTGTGTTTTAAAATCACTCAACCCAATATCCTTTATTTTGAAAGCATAACCCATTTTTCTGTAATTCCTATCTTTTCTCAAAAATTATTTAGTTTTTGAACAATGTGAAATGTCTTAATATAGTTACTGAAATATATATTACTGATTAGACATCTTGTAATGGAGAAATGGAGGAGATATCACTATTGTGCCAGCATTGTTGATATCCTAGTCTTATGGAACCTGGAGGTGAAATTTTCTGCCTTATCTTATCAAGCTCCACAAATATTGGAAGAAGCCCTTGCTGCATATGTTCCAACAGCAGCCATCCTATCTCCTAGATATCTCAATGTCAGTATGCTTTAAGGAGAACCTACATATTTAGATGATCATGAAGTCTCGGTAGTAAGGTAGAAGCTAGACCTTTGTTCAGGTTGCTCTAGGCGGATAGCAGCAATAACCTTGTCTTTTTAGAGGTCAAGAAGCTGAAACTGGCAGCTTACATGATTTCTCTTGTAAGATGTATTGAGTCCACGAATTCATCCATACTTGTGGGATATTCTCCTTCCTAACAGGAAGTGGCAAAGAGAGCAACCACAGCAGAGCTGTCTATATAGCTCCTCCCTTAGCCCCGCCCCCCAGTCATTTTCTCTGCCTGCTTAACTGCTAGGAAGGGCAAAGTGAATGTGGTGACAAAAATGTTAGTTTTTATTTTCTCAAGGAAAAGTTTGTTATTTTAAATGGTACCGGTGTGTACTATTTACTCTCTGGCAGAAAAGGGATGAAGATTTCTGCTAGGAGGATGATGATCTTAGCACTTTGTAACTAAGATCCACTGCTGTTCTCACAAGGGCTGAAGAGTACAGGAAAACGTCAGTTGGGGGAACAGTTTGCAGGCTAAACTGCATTGAGGTATGTTCAGTCTATTTTTTTTTCTAGACAGACTGTTATTTCTAGAAGAGACTGGCAATATCCCCATAAGGGAAGGGTAAGCTGTATTCAGTAATAGAGGAATCCAAGCTTGCATAAAGGGCTCATTAGTTACTGTTGACACTGATAGGAAAAAACGTTTTGATTTTATGCAACATATAACGTTTTTTTGAGGGACTTTAAGGGGTCTTGGTGGCTTGTTTAAGGGTTTTTAACCCACATGGCTAGTTTAAGAAAAACTCTGTGGTGTTTCTTTTAGGCCCCATAACATCGAGTGAGGTGGGAGGGGCCTATTTTCTTTACCTCAGAAGTATCCATCTACTTCTCCCCAAGTGTCACAACCAGTAACGCCCGCACAAGTGACGCCAAGTACCTCTAGTGCGTCAAATTCATTTACATTTACAAGACATGGCCACAGTAATGAATAAAACCCTCACAGAGGTGTTCTCTAAACTGCCTGGTTTACAAGGAAAGCGTGACAGCTCTGGGTTAAGAACAAATGCTGAGCCGTCTGACGCTTTAGTAGCCGTATCCGATATACCCTCATTGTTCTGAAGAAGGGGTAAGGGATTTGTTATCTAAGGGAGAGATTTCTGATTCTGGAAAGACGCTTCCTCAGACAGATTCTGATATGACGGCCTTTAAATTTAAGCTTGAACACATCTGCTTATCGCTCAAGGAGGTATTAGCTACTCTAGATGATTGTGACCCTATAGTGGTCCCAGAGAAATTGTGTAAAATGGACAGATACTTAGAGGTTCCTGTTTACACTGATGTTTTTCCAGTCCCTAAGAGGATTGTGTCTATTATTGCTAAGGAGTGGGATAGACCAGGTATTCCGTTCACTCCCACTCCTGTTTTTAAGAAAATGTTTCCCATATCTGACACCATGCAGGACACGTGGCAGACAGTTCCTAAGGTGGAGGGAGCTATTTCTACTCTTGCTAAGCATACAACTATACCTATCAAAGACAGTTGTGTTTTCAAAGATCCTATGGCTAAAAAATTGGAGGGTCTACTAAAGAAAATTTTTGTTCATCAAGGTTTTCTTCTCCAACCTAGTGCATGCATTGTTCCTGTAACTACTGCAGCTGATTTCTGGTTTGAGGCTCTAGAAGAGGCTCTTCAGGTGGAGACTCCATTAGAGGATATTATGGATAGAATAAAGGCCCTTAAGTTGGCTAATTCTTTCATTACAGATGCCGCTTTCCAAATGGCTAAATTAGCGGCAAAGAATTCAGGTTTTGCCATTTTAGCTCACAGGGCGTTAAGGCTTAAGTCCTGGTCTGCTGATGTGGCATCAAAATCTAAACTGTTGAATATCCCTTTCAAAGGAAAGACCCTATTCGGGCCTGCACTGAAAGAGATTTCAGACATCACTGGAGGAAAAGGCCATGCCCTCCCTCTGGATAAAACAAATAAGATGAGGACCAAACAAAATAATTTTCGTTCCTTTCGAAACTTCAAGGGTGGTTCCGCTTCAGCTCCCCCTGCAGCAAAGCAAGAGGGGAACTCTGGCCAATCTAAGTCAGTCTGGAGAACTAACCAGGCTTGGAACAAAGGTAAACAGGCCAAGAAGCCTGCTGCTGCCTCTAAGACAGCATGAAGGGGTAGCCCCTGATCCGGGACCGGATCTAGTAGGGGGCAGACTCTCTCTCTTTGCTCAGGTTTGGGCAAGAGATGTTCACGATTCCTGGGCTTTAGAAATTGTGTCCCAAGGATATCTTCTGGACTTCAGAGACTCCCCCCAAGGGGGAGATTTCACATTTCTCAATTGTCTGCAAACCAGACAAAGAGAGAGGCGTTCTTACACTGTGTAGAAGACCTACATACCATGGGAGTGATCCACCAAGTTCCAAGAGCGGAACAAGGGCTAGGTTTTTACTCCAACCTGTTTGTGGTTCCCAAAAAAGAGGGATCTTTCAGACCGATCTTGGATCTCAAAATTCTAAACTAATTCCTTAGAGTACCAACAAGATGGAGACTATTCAGACTATTCTTCCTCTGATCCAGGAGGGTCAATATATGACTACCGTGGATTTAAAGGATGCGTATCTACACATCCCTATTCACAGAGATCATCATCAATTCCTCAGGTTCGCCTTTCTGGACAGGCATTACCAATTTGTGGCCCTTCTTTTTGGGTTGGCCACGGCTCCCAGAATTTTCACAAAGGTGCTAGGGTCCCTGTTGGTGGTTCTAAGACCACGGGGTATAGCAGTGGCGCCTTATCTAGACAACATCTTAATTCAGGCGTCGACTTTCCAGCTAGCCAAGTCTCACACAGACATCATGTTGACTTTTCTGAGATCTCACGAGTGGAAGGTGAACATAAAAGAGTTCTCTCATTCCTCTCACAAGAGTTTCCTTCCTAGGGACTCTGATAGACTCGGTAGAAATGAAAATATTTCTGACGGAGGTCAGAAAATCAAAACTTAACCACTTGCCGAGCTCTTCATTCCATTCCTCGGCCATCAGTGGCTCAGTGTATGGAGGTAATTGGACTCATGGTAGCGGCAATGGACATAATTCCTTATGCCCGCCTACACCTCAGACCACTGCAACTATGCATGCTCAAACAGTGGAATGGGGATTATGCAGATTTATCTCAACTGCATCTGGACCTAGAGACCAGAGATTCTCTTCTCTGGTGGTTGTTTCAGGACCACCTGTTTCAGGGAATGTGTTTCCGCAGGCCAGAGTGGCTCACAGATGCCAGCCTACTAGACTGGGGTGCAGTCTGGAAATCCCTGAAAGCACAGGGCTTATGGTCTCGGGAGGAAACTCTCCTCCCAATAAACATTCTAGAACTGAGAGCGATGGCCTCAGCTAGCTACGGCCAAATTCATCAGATTTCAGTCGGACAACATCACGACTGTAGCCTATATCAATCATCAAGGAGGAACATGGAGTTCTCTAGCGATGATGGAGGTAACCAAAATAATCCGATGGGCAGAGGATCACTCTTGCCATCTCTCAGCAATCCATATCCCAGGAGTAGAGAACTGGGAGGCGGATTTCCTAAGTCATCAGACTTTTCATCCGGGGGAGTGGGAGCTCCATCCGGAGGTATTTGCCCAGCTGACTCAGCTATGGGGCACACCAGAATTGGATCTGATGGCATCGGGTCCAGGTCCCGGGATCCCCAGGCGGTACTGATAGATGCTCTAGCAGTGTCCTGGTCCTTCAATCTGGCTTATGTATTTCCACCGTTTCCTCTCCTCCCACGTCTGGTTGCCAGAATCAAGTAGGAGAGAGCTTCGGTGATTCTGATAGCGCCTGCGTGGCCACACAGGACTTGGTATGCAGATCTGGTGGACATGTCATCTGTCCCACCGTGGACTCTGCCAATGAGGCAGGACCTTCTAATCCAAGGTCCGTTCAAGCATCCAAATCTAATTTCTCTGCGTCTGACTGCTTGGAGATTGAACGCCTGATTCTATCAAAGAGTGGTTTCTATGAGTGTCATTGATACCCTGATTCAGGCTAGAAAGCCTGTCACCAGAAAAATCTATCATAAGATTTGGCGCAAATATCTTTGTTGGTGTGAATCCAAGGGTTACTCATGGAGTAAGATTAGGATTCCTAGAATTTTGCCCTTTCTCCAAGAAGGATTGGAGAAGGGATTATCATCTTAAAAGGACAGATATCTGCTTTGTCTATTCTTTTACACAAACGTCTGGATCAAGCCTGTATTTAAACCTGTTGCTCCGCCATGGAGCCTAAACTTGGTTCTTAAAGTTCTTCAAGGGGTTCCGTTTGAACCTATGCATTCCATAGATATTAAGCTTATATCTTGGAAAGTTTTGTTTTTAGTAGCTATCTCTTCGGCTCGAAGAGTTTCTGAGTTATCTGCTTTACAGTGTGACTCGCCTTACCTTATTTTCCATGCATATAAGGTGGTTTTGCATAACAAACCGGGGTTTCTTCCTAAGGTTGTTTCTAATAGGAATATCAATCAGGAGATTGTTGTTCCTTCTCTGTGTCCTAATCCTTCATCAAAGAAGGAACGTCTGTTGCACAATCTTGATGTGGTTCGTGCTTTAAAGTTCTACTTACAAGCAACTAAAGATTTCCGTCAAACATCTTCATTGGTTGTTGTGTATTCTGGTAAACGGAGAGGTCAAAAGGCTACGGCTACCTCTCTTTCCTTTTGGCTGAAAAGCATCATCCATTTGGCTTATGAGACTGCTGGCCAGCAGCCTCCTGAAAGAATTACTGCTCATTCTACTAGAGCAGTGGCTTCCACATGGGCTTTTAAAAATGAGGCTTCTGTTGAACAGATTTGTAAGGCGGCAACTTGGTCTTCGCTTCATACTTTTTCCAAATTCGATACTTTTGCTTCTTCGGAGGCTATTATTGGGAGAAAGGTTTTACAAGCAGTGGTGCCTTCCATTTAGGGCACCTGTCTTGTCCCTCCCTTCATCCGTGTCCTAAAGCTTTGGTATTGGTATCCCACAAGTATGGATGAATCCGTGGACTCGATACATCTTACAAGAGAAACATAATTTATGCTTACCTGATCAATTTCTCTCTTGTGATGTATCGAGTCCACGGCCCGCCCTGTCTGTTGAAGACAGGTAGTATATTTTTATTTTAAAAAACTTCAGTCACCACTGCACCCTATAGTTTCTCCTTTTTCTTCCTAGCCTACGGTCGAATGACTGGAGGGGCGGGGCTAAGGGAGGAGCTATATAGACAGCTCTGCTGTGGGTGCTCTCTTTGCCACTTCCTGTTAGGAAGGAGAATATCCCACAAGTATGGATGAATCCGTGGACTCGATACATCACAAGAGAAAGAAATTTATCAGGTAAGCATAAATTCTGTTTTTGTTAACGGTAGTGATGCTGCTCATGACTGTAGGACAGAACTGTAGAGGAATGGGTGTCTCTTAATGGGTAAAAAACTATGTACATTCATTAAATTCTCTAAAACAGAATATTTATCTGTAAGTCATCTTAAGCCCTTTTTAGGTGTCTATGATTGAGTTACTTTTTATATATGCTCTTTAAAACAATTCCCCTTCATCAGTAGAGGTTATGTTTATTAGATGGGCTTTAAATAAATAAAAACATACAAAAAAACATAATTTATGTAAGAACTTACCTGATAAATTCATTTCTTTCATATTAGCAAGAGTCCATGAGCTAGTGACGTATGGGATATACATTCCTACCAGGAGGGGCAAAGTTTCCCAAACCTTAAAATGCCTATAAATACACCCCTCACCACACCCACAATTCAGTTTAACGAATAGCCAAGAAGTGGGGTGATAAGAAAAAAGTGTGAAAGCATATAAAATAAGGAATTGGAATAATTGTGCTTTATACAAAAAAATCATAACCACCACAAAGGGCGGGCCTCATGGACTCTTGCTAATATGAAAGAAATGAATTTATCAGGTAAGTTCTTACATAAATTATGTTTTCTTTTATGTAATTAGCAAGAGTCCATGAGCTAGTGACGTATGGGATAATGACTACCCAAGATGTGGATCTTTCCACACAAGAGTCACTAGAGAGGGAGGGATAAAATAAAGACAGCCAATTCCTGCTGAAAATAATCCACACCCAAAATAAAGTTCAACGAAAAACATAAGCAGAAGATTCAAACTGAAACCACTGCCAGAAGTACTTTTCTACCAAAAACTGCTTCAGAAGAAGAAAACACATCAAAATGGTAGAATTTAGAAAAAGTATGCAAAGAGGACCAAGTTGCTGCTTTGCAAATCTGATCAATCAAAGCTTCATTCCTAAACGCCCAGGAAGTAGAAACTGAACTAGTAGAATGAACTGTAATCCTTAGAGGCGGAGTCTTACCCGACTCGACATAAGCATGATGAAATAAAGATTTCAACCAAGATGCCAAAGAAATGGCAGAAGCTTTCTGGCCTTTTCTAGAACCGGAAAAGATAACAAATAAACTAGAAGTCTTACGGAAAGACTTAGTAGCTTCAACATAATATTTCAAAGCTCTAACAACATCCAAAGAATGCAACGATTTCTCCCTAGAATTCTTAGGATTAGGACATAATGAAGGAACCACAAATTCTCTACTAATGTTGTTGGAATTCACAACTTTAGGTAAAAACTCAAAAGAAGTTCGCAACACCGCCTTATCCTGATGAAAAATCAGAAAAGGAGACTCACAAGAAAGAGCAGATAATTCAGAAACTCTTCTGGCAGAAGAGATTGCCAAAAGGAACAAAACTTTCCAAGAAAGTAATTTAATGTCCAATGAATGCATAGGTTCAAACGGAGGAGCTTGAAGAGCCCCCAGAACCAAATTCAAACTCCAAGGAGGAGAAATTGACTTAATGACAGGTTTTATACGAACCAAAGCTTGTACAAAACAATGAATATCAGGAAGAATAGCAATCTTTCTATGAAAAAGAACAGAAAGAGCAGAGATTTGACCTTTCAAGGAACTTGCGGACAAACCCTTATCTAAACCATCCTGAAGAAACTGTAAAATTCTCGGTATTCTAAAAGAATGCCAAAAAATGATGAGAAAGACACCAAGAAATATAAGTCTTCCAGACTCTATAATATATCTCTCTAGATACAGATTTACACGCCTGTAACATAGTATTAATCACAGAGTCAGAGAAACCTCTTTGACCCAGAATCAAGCGTTCAATCTCCATACCTTTAAATTTAAGGATTTCAGATCCTGAAGGAAAAAAGGACCTTGCGACAGAAGGTCTGGTCTTAACGGAAGAGTCCACGGTTGGCAAGAGGCCATCCGGACCAGATCCGCATACCAAAACCTGTGAGGCCATGCTGGAGCTACCAGCAGAACAAACGAGCATTCCTTCAGAATCTTGGAGATTACTCTTGGAAGAAAAACTAGAGGCGGAAAGATATAGGCAGAATGATACTTCCAAGGAAGTAAAAAAACATAATTTATGTAAGAACTTACCTGATAAATTCATTTCTTTCATATTAACAAGAGTCCATGAGCTAGTGACGTATGGGATATACATTCCTACCAGGAGGGGCAAAGTTTCCCAAACCTTAAAATGCCTATAAATACACCCCTCACCACACCCACAAATCAGTTTAACGAATAGCCAAGAAGTGGGGTGATAAGAAAAAAAGTGCGAAGCATATAAAATAAGGAATTGGAATAATTGTGCTTTATACAAAAAAATCATAACCACCACAAAAAAGGGTGGGCCTCATGGACTCTTGTTAATATGAAAGAAATGAATTTATCAGGTAAGTTCTTACATAAATTATGTTTTCTTTCATGTAATTAACAAGAGTCCATGAGCTAGTGACGTATGGGATAATGACTACCCAAGATGTGGATCTTTCCACACAAGAGTCACTAGAGAGGGAGGGATAAAATAAAGACAGCCAATTCCTGCTGAAAATAATCCACACCCAAAATAAAGTTTAACAAAAAACATAAGCAGAAGATTCAAACTGAAACCGCTGCCTGAAGAACTTTTCTACCAAAAACTGCTTCAGAAGAAGAAAATACATCAAAATGGTAGAATTTAGTAAAAGTATGCAAAGAGGACCAAGTTGCTGCTTTGCAGATCTGGTCAACCGAAGCTTCATTCCTAAACGCCCAGGAAGTAGATACTGACCTAGTAGAATGAGCTGTAATTCTCTGAGGCGGAATTTTACCCGACTCAACATAGGCAAGATGAATTAAAGATTTCAACCAAGATGCCAAAGAAATGGCAGAAGCTTTCTGGCCTTTCCTAGAACCGGAAAAGATAACAAATAGACTAGAAGTCTTACGGAAAGATTTCGTAGCTTCAACATAATATTTCAAAGCTCTAACAACATCCAAAGAATGCAACGATTTCTCCTTAGAATTCTTAGGATTAGGACATAATGAAGGAACCACAATTTCTCTACTAATGTTGTTGGAATTCACAACTTTAGGTAAAAATTCAAAAGAAGTTCGCAACACTGCCTTATCCTGATGAAAAATCAGAAAAGGAGACTCACAAGAAAGAGCAGATAATTCAGAAACTCTTCTAGCAGAAGAGATGGCCAAAAGGAACAAAACTTTCCAAGAAAGTAATTTAATGTCCAATGAATGCATAGGTTCAAACGGAGGAGCTTGAAGAGCTCCCAGAACCAAATTCAAACTCCAAGGAGGAGAAATTGACTTAATGACAGGTTTTATACGAACCAAAGCTTGTACAAAACAGTGAATATCAGGAAGAATAGCAATCTTTCTGTGAAAAAGAACAGAAAGGGCGGAGATTTGTCCTTTCAAAGAACTTGCGGACAAACCCTTATCTAAACCATCCTGAAGAAACTGTAAAATTCTCTGTATTCTAAAAGAATGCCAAGAAAAATGATGAGAAAGACACCAAGAAATATAAGTCTTCCAGACTCTATAATATATCTCTCGAGATACAGATTTACGAGCCTGTAACATAGTATTAATCACGGAGTCAGAGAAACCTCTTTGACCAAGAATCAAGCGTTCAATCTCCATACCTTTAAATTTAAGGATTTCAGATCCGGATGGAAAAAAGGACCTTGCGACAGAAGGTCTGGTCTTAACGGAAGAGTCCATGGTTGGCAAGATGCCATCCGGACAAGATCCGCATACCAAAACCTGTGAGGCCATGCCGGAGCTATTAGCAGAACAAACGAGCATTCCCTCAGAATCTTGGAGATTACTCTTGGAAGAAGAACTAGAGGCGGAAAGATATAGGCAGGATGATACTTCCAAGGAAGTGATAATGCATCCACTGCCTCCGCCTGAGGATCCCGGGATCTGGACAGATACCTGGGAAGTTTCTTGTTTAGATGAGAGGCCATCAGATCTAACTCTGGGAGCCCCCACATTTGAACAATCTGAAGAAATACCTCTGGGTGAAGAGACCATTCGCCCGGATGCAACGTTTGGCGACTGAGATAATCCGCTTCCCAATTGTCTACACCTGGGATATGAACCGCAGAGATTAGACAGGAGCTGGATTCCGCCCAAACCAAAATTCGAGACACTTCTTTCATAGCCAGAGGACTGTGAGTCCCTCCTTGATGATTGATGTATGCCACAGTTGTGACATTGTCTGTCTGAAAACAAATGAACGATTCTCTCTTCAGAAGAGGCCAAAACTGAAGAGCTCTGAAAATTGCACGGAGTTCCAAGATATTGATCGGTAATCTAACCTCC
Organism: Bombina bombina; assembly: GCF_027579735.1. Taxonomy (NCBI): domain Eukaryota; kingdom Metazoa; phylum Chordata; class Amphibia; order Anura; family Bombinatoridae; genus Bombina; species Bombina bombina. The sequence goes on from NC_069510.1 coordinate 66,027,404, forward strand.
TGAGATTCCCAAACTCCTTGTGCCGTCAGAGATCCCCACACAGCTCCCCAACCTGTGAGACTTGCATCTGTTGAAATTACAGTCCAGGTCGGAAGAACAAAAGAAGCCCCCTGAATTAAATGATGGTGATCTGTCCACCACGTTAGAGAGTGTCGAACAATCGGTTTTAAAGATATTAATTGATATATCTTCGTGTAATCCCTGCACCATTGGTTCAGCATACAGAGCTGAAGAGGTCGCATGTGAAAACGAGCAAAGGGGATCGCGTCCGATGCAGCAGTCATAAGACCTAGAATTTCCATGCATAAGGCTACCGAAGGGAACGATTGAGACTGAAGGTTTCGACAAGCTGTAATCAATTTTAGACGTCTCTTGTCTGTTAAAGACAGAGTCATGGACACTGAATCTATCTGGAAACCCAGAAAGGTTACCCTTGTTTGAGGAATCAAAGAACTTTTTGGTAAATTGATCCTCCAACCATGATCTTGAAGAAACAACACAAGTCGATTCGTATGAGACTCTGCTAAATGTAAAGACTGAGCAAGTACCAAGATATCGTCCAAATAAGGAAATACCACAATACCCTGTTCTCTGATTACAGACAGAAGGGCACCGAGAATCTTTGTGAAAATTCTTGGAGCTGTAGCAAGGCCAAACGGTAGAGCCACAAATTGGTAATGCTTGTCTAGAAAAGAGAATCTCAGGAACTGATAATGATCTGGATGAATCGGAATATGCAGATATGCATCCTGTAAATCTATTGTGGACATATAATTCCCTTGCTGAACAAAAGGCAATATAGTCCTTACAGTTACCATCTTGAACGTTGGTATCCTTACATAACGATTCAATAATTTTAGATCCAGAACTGGTCTGAAGGAATTCTCCTTCTTTGGTACAATGAAGAGATTTGAATAAAACCCCATCCCCTGTTCCGGAACTGAAACTGGCATAATTACTCCAGCCAACTCTAGATCTGAAACACAATTCAGAAATGCTTGAGCTTTCACTGGATTTACTGGGACACGGGAAAGAAAAAATCTCTTTGCAGGAGGTCTCATCTTGAAACCAATTCTGTACCCTTCTGAAACAATGTTCTGAATCCAAAGATTGTGAACAGAATTGATCCAAATTTCTTTGAAAAAACGTAACCTTCCCCCTACCAGCTGAACTGGATTGAGGGCCGTACCTTCATGTGAACTTAGAAGCAGGCTTTGCCTTTCTAGCAGGCTTGGATTTATTCCAGACTGGAGATGGTTTCCAAACTGAAACTGCTCCTGAGGACGAAGGATCAGGCTTTTGTTCTTTGTTGAAACGAAAGGAACGAAAACGATTGTTAGCCCTGTTTTTACCTTTAGATTTTTTATCCTGTGGTAAAAAAGTTCCTTTCCCACCAGTAACAGTTGAAATAATAGAATCCAACTGAGAACCAAATAATTTGTTTCCCTGGAAAGAAATGGAAAGTAGAGTTGATTTAGAAGCCATATCAGCATTCCAGGTCTTAAGCCATAAAGCTCTTCTGGCTAAGATAGCCAGAGACATAAACCTAACATCAACTCTAATAATATCAAAAATGGCATCACAGATAAAATTATTAGCATGCTGGAGAAGAATAATAATATCATGAGAATCACGATTTGTTACTTGTTGCGCTAGAGTTTCCAACCAAAAAGTTGAAGCTGCAGCAACATCAGCCAATGATATAGCAGGTCTAAGAAGATTACCTGAACATAGATAAGCTTTTCTTAGAAAAGATTCAATTTTTCTATCTAAAGGATCCTTAAACAAGGTACCATCTGACGTAGGAATGGTAGTACGTTTAGCAAGGGTAGAAATAGCCCCATCAACTTTAGGGATTTTGTCCCAAAATTCTAACCTGTCAGGCGGAACAGGATATAATTGCTTAAAACGTTTAGAAGGAGTAAATGAATTACCCAATTTATCCCATTCCTTGGAAATTACTGCAGAAATAGCATTAGGAACAGGAAAGACTTCTGGAATAACCGCAGGAGCTTTAAAAACCTTATCCAAACGTATAGAATTAGTATCAAGAGGACTAGAATCCTCTATTTCTAAAGCAATTAGTACTTCTTTAAGTAAAGAGCGAATAAATTCCATCTTAAATAAATATGAAGATTTATCAGCATCAATCTCTGAGATAGAATCCTCTGAACCAGAAGAGTCCAAAGAATCAGAATGATGGTGTTCATTTAAAAATTCATCTGTAGAGAGAGAAGATTTAAAAGACTTTTTACGTTTACTAGAAGGAGAAATAACAGACAAAGCCTTCTTTATGGATTCAGAAACAAAATCTCTTATGTTATCAGGAACATTCTGCACCTTAGATGTTGAGGGAACTGCAACAGGCAATGGTACATCACTAAAGGAAATATTATCTGCTTTAACAAGTTTGTCATGACAATTATTACAAACAGCTGGAGGAATAGCTACCAAAAGTTTACAGCAGATACACTTAGCTTTGGTAGATCCAGCAGGCAGTGGTTTTCCTGTAGTATCTTCTGGCTCAGATGCAACGTGAGACATCTTGCAATATGTAAGAGAAAAAACAACATATAAAGCAAAATAGATCAAATTCCTTATAAGACAGTTTCAGGAATGGGAAAAAAAGCCAAATATCAAGCTTCTAGCAACCAGAAGCAAATGAAAAATGAGACTGAAATAATGTGGAGACAAAAGCGACGCCCATATTTTTTAGCGCCAAATAAGACGCCCACATTATTTGGCGCCTAAATGCTTTTGGCGCCAAAAATGACGCCACATCCGGAACGCCGACATTTTTGGCGCAAAATAACGTCAAAAAATGACGCAACTTCCGGCGACACGTATGACGCCGGAAACGGAAAATAATTTTTGCGCCAAAAAAGTCCGCGCCAAGAATGACGCAATAAAATGAAGCATTTTCAGCCCCCGCGAGCCTAACAGCCCACAGGGAAAAAAGTCAAATTTTTGAGGTAAGAAAAATATGATAATTCAATGCATAATCCCAAATATGAAACTGACTGTCTGAAAATAAGGAAAGTTGAACATTCTGAGTCAAGGCAAATAAATGTTTGAATACATATATTTAAAACTTTATAAATAAAGTGCCCAACCATAGCTTAGAGTGTCACAGAAAATAAGACTTACTTACCCCAGGACACTCATCTACATGTTTGTAGAAAGCCAAACCAGTACTGAAACGAGAATCAGTAGAGGTAATGGTAAATATAAGAGTATATCGTCGATCTGAAAAGGGAGGTAAGAGATGAATCTCTACGACCGATAACAGAGAACCTTATGAAATAGACCCCGTAGAAGGAGATCACTGCATTCAATAGGCAATACTCTCTTCACATCCCTCTGACATTCACTGCACGCTGAGAGGAAAACCGGGCTCCAACTTGCTGCGGAGCGCATATCAACGTAGAATCTAGCACAAACTTACTTCACCACCTCCCTTGGAGGCAAAGTTTGTAAAACTGATTTGTGGGTGTGGTGAGGGGTGTATTTATAGGCATTTTAAGGTTTGGGAAACTTTGCCCCTCCTGGTAGGAATGTATATCCCATACGTCACTAGCTCATGGACTCTTGTTAATTACATGAAAGAAATGCATCCACTGCCTCCGCCCGAGGATCCCGGGATCCGGACAGATACCAGGGAAGTTTCTTGTTTAGATGAGAAGCCATCAGATCTATTTCTGGGAGTTCCCACATTTGAACAATCTGAGGAAATACCTCTGGGTGAAGAGACCATTCGCCCAAGTGCAACGTTTGGCAACTGAGATAATCCGCTTTCCAATTGTCCATACCTGGGATATGAACCGCAGAGATTAGACAGGAGCTGGATTCCACCCAAACCAAAATTCGAGATACTTCTTTCATAGCCAGAGGACTGAGAGTCCCTCCTTGATGATTTGATGTATGCCACAGTTGTGACATTGTCTATCTGAAAACAATTTAACAACTCTCTCTTCAGAAGAGGCCAAGACTGAAGAGCTCTGAAAATTGCACGGAGTTCCAAAATATTGATCGGAAATCTCACCTCCTGAGATTCCCAAACCCCTTGTGCCGTCAGATACCCCCACACAGCTCCCCAACCTGTAAGACTTGCATCTGTTGAGATTATAGTCCAGGTCGGAAGAACAAAGAAGCCCCCTGAACTAAACGATGGTGATCTGTCCACCATGTCAGAGTGTCGTAAAATCGGTCTAAAGATATTAATTGAGATATCTGAGTAATCCCTGCACCATTGGTTCAGCATACAGAGCTGAAGAGGTCGCATGTGAAAACGAGCAAAGGAGATCGCATCTGATGCGGCAGTCCTAAGACCTAACATTTCCATGCATAAGGCTACCAAAGGGAATGATTGTGACTGAAGGTTTTGACAAGCTGATATCAATGTTAAACTTCTCTTGTCTGACAAGGACAGAGTCATAGACACTGAATCTATCTAGAAACCTAAAAAGGTTACCCTTGTCTGAGGAATCAATGAACTGATTGGTAAATTGATCCTCCAACCATGAACTTGAAGAAACAACACAAGTCGATTCGTATGAGATTCTTCGAAAATGAGAAGACTGAGCAAGTACCAAGATATCGTCCAAATAAGGAAATACCAAAACCCTGTTCTCTGATTACAGAAAGAAGGGCACCGAGAACCTTTGAAAAAAATTCTTGGAACTGAGGCTAGACCAAACGGTAGAGCCACAAAACTGGTAATGCTTGTCTAAAAAGAGAATCTCAGACACTAAAAGTGATCTGGATGAATCGGAATATGCAGATACACATCCTGTAAATCTATTGTAGACATATAATGCCCTTGCTAAACAAAAGGCAGGATAGTCCTACAGTAACCATCTTGAATGTTGGTATCCTAACAAAGATTCAATAATGATAGATCCGGAACTGGTCTGAAGGAATTGACCTTCTTTGGTACAATGAAGAGATAAAATAAAACCCCAGCCCCTGTTCCAGAACTGGAACTGGCATAATTACTCCAGCCAACTCTAGATCTGAAACACATTTCAGAAATTCTGAGCCTTGCTGTGTTAACTGGGACACGGGAAGGAAAAAAATCTCTTAGCAGGAGGCCTTAACTTGAAGCCAATTCTGTACCTTCCTGAAACAATGTTCTGAAACCAGAGATTGAGAACGGAATTGATCCAAATTTCTTTGAAGAAAACGTAATCTGCCCCATACCAGCTGAGCTAGAATAAGGGCCGCACCTTCATAGGTACTTAGGAGCTGGCTATAGGTTTCTATAAGGCTTGGATATATTCCAAACTGCAAATAGTTTCCAAACTGATACCGCTCCTGAGGATGAAGGATCAGGCTTTTGTTCCTTGTTGTGAGGAAAGGAACGAAAATGATTATTTACCCTGGAAAGAAAGGGAAAGCAAAGTTGACTTAGAAGACATATCAGCATTCCAAGTTTAATCCATAAAGCTTTTCTAGCTAAAATAGCTAGAGACATATACCTGACATCAACTCTAATGATATCAAAAGATGGTATCACCAATAAAATTATTAGCATGTTATAGAATAATAATAATGCTATAAAATTATGATCTGTTACTTGTTGCGCTAAAGCTTCTAACCAAAAAGTTGAAGCTGCAGCAACATCCGCTAAAAATATAGCAGGTCTAAGAAGATTACCTGAACATAAGTAAGCTTTTCTTAGAAAGGATTCAATTTTCCTATCTAAAGGATCCTTAAATGAAGTACTATCTGCCGTAGGAATAGTAGTACATTAGCAGGAGTAGAGACAGCCCCATAACTTTAGGAATTTTTGTCCCAAAAAACTCTAATCTGTCAGATGGCATAGGATATAATTGCTTAAACGTCTAGAAGGAGTAAATAAATTACCCAAATTATTCCATTCCCTGGAAATTACTTCAGAAATAGCATCAGGGAGATTAAACACTTCTGGAATAACTACAGGAGATTTAAAAACCTTATTTAAACGGTTACATTTAGTATCAAGAGGACCAGAATCCTCTATTTCTAATGCAAATAATACTTCTTTAAGTAAATAACGAATAAATTCCATCTTGAACAAATACAAAGATTTATCAGCATCAACCTCTGAGACAGAAACCTCTGAACCAGAAGAACCATTATCAGTATCAGAATGATGATGTTCATTTAAAAATTCATCTGAAAAAAGAGAAGTTTTAAGACTTTTATGCATACTAGAAGGAGAAATAACAGACATAGCCTTCTTAATGGATTTAAAAAATAAAATCTCTTATGTTATCAGGAACACTCTGAAAATTAGATGTTGACGGAACAGCAACAGGTAATGTAACAGTACTAAAGGAAATTTTATCTGCATTAATAAGTTTGACATGACATGCAATACAAACAGCTGGGGAAACAGATACCAAAAGTTTATAGCAGATACACTTAGCTTGGTAGCTCCAGCACTGGGCAGTGATTTTCCTGAAGTATCTTCTGACTCAGTTGCAACGTGGAACATCTTGCAATATGTAAAAGAAAAAAACAACATATAAAGCAAAATTGATCAAATTCCTTAAATGACAGTTTCAGGAATGGGAAAAAAATGCCAGTGAACAAGCTTCTAGCAACCAGAAGCAAAAAATAATGAGACTTAAATAATGTGGAGACAAAAATGACGCCCATATTTTTTAGCGCCAAAAAAGACGCCCACATTATTTGGCGCCTAAATGCTTTTGGCGCCAAAAATGACGCCACATCCGGAACGCCGACATTTTTGACGCAAAAACGTCAAAAAATGACGCAACTTCCGGCGACACGTATGACGCCGGAAACAGAAAAAAAAATGATTGAAACAAATGCATTTATCCCAAATATGAAACTGACTGTCTGAAAAATAAGGAATGTTGAACATTCTGAGTCAAGGCAAATAAATGTTTGAATACATATATTTAGAACTTTATAAACAAAGTGCCCAACCATAGCTTAGAGTGTCACAGAAAATAAGATTTACTTACCCCAGGACACTCATCTACATGTTTGTAGAAAGCCAAACCAGTACTGAAACGAGAATCAGCAGAGGTAATGGTATATATAAGAGTATATCGTCGATCTGAAAAGGGAGGTAAGAGATGAATCTCTACGACCGATAACAGAGAACCTATGAAATAGACCCCGTAGAAGGAGATCACTGCATTCAAATAGGCAATACTCTCCTCACATCCCTCTGACATTCACTGCACGCTGAGAGGAAAACCGGGCTCCAACTTGCTGCGGAGCGCATATCAACGTAGAATCTAGCACAAACTTACTTCACCACCTCCATCGGAGGCAAAGTTTGTAAAACTGAATTGTGGGTGTGGTGAGGGGTGTATTTATAGGCATTTTAAGGTTTGGGAAACTTTGCCCCTCCTGGTAGGAATGTATATCCCATACGTCACTAGCTCATGGACTCTTGCTAATTACATGAAAGAAAAAATGTATGTGGAACAGAAATAAAATACAAAGAATGCCAGATGTGCAAAAGGCTGTCTTGGAGGATTCATCAAACTTACACTTCATGCAAGAACATGGGATGTCTTGGTTTGCCTTCTTGTAGTTATCTGCCTCAGTCTATAATAAAAAAAAAATGAGAATTCAGATTTCCCGTTATCCATCTCACCCCTCTAAAAAGAAGTCTTGGCCCCCATATGCTGTTTTTAGACATATAGAGGGGGGCAAAGGGGGACAAAGCAAATGGGATTTCAGTTTAATTATGGCAAAGTATTTCACTCTTTGTGGTTATAGCTTTTGTATTGGTTTCCGTTCCTGTGAAAAGTGTGTGCCAAACAATATCACCACATGTTTAACCACAGTAAAATATGTATATATCACATTAGAGTAACATATTTGAAAGCAAAACTCCTGCTTTGAAATGCAGAAATAGTTTTTTGGTGTGTAAATTAGTGATTATTTTAATAAAATGTAAATCGTATCAAATGCTGGACTTTAAGTGTTTGGTTTGTAATTAGAAATGTATCAGTAATTTATTGTATTACCCATCAACCAGCTTTTTAACTTTAAAGGGACATTAAACACTAAATAAATACTAGTTAGAATGATGCATTCAAAGACTGAAAATAACAAGTAGATGTATTTTTGAAAGTTTCATTAGCTGTTTAAATATTGACAAAATAAGTAACGTTTTAGTCTCTATAGAACGATGGGAGCTGCCATGTTGTAACTTAGGTTACCTTCTCTGCTGTGGCCAACTAGGCACAGTTATAAATAGGTCACTAGAGTGTGCAGCCAATGGCTGTGTGGAATATGTGTACTGTACTTCTATTTCTAACAGGAACTGAAATGCTCACCATTTCAGAAGGGAATTACAGGAAAAGGGGACAAAATAAATAAAGTATATTGTAGAGGTTTTTTTTATATACGATTTATTTTATATTAACATCTCAAAGTGTTTAATGTCCCTTTAACAAGATATCAACCCTATAATGAAAATTCTCTGCAGCAAAAAAGAAACCCAACATTTCTTTCACGATTCAGACAGAGCATGCAATTTTATCCAAATTTCCAATTTGCTTCTGTTATCAGATTAGGAGCGCGCACGTGGCTGCTGTACTATATAGCAGCAGTTTTGCAAGATTGTCATACATTAAGAGCACTATTTGGCAATACTATTTCTAGTCATGTAGTACATGTATGTTACCTATCTAGATCTCTCTTCAAGAATATGAAAATAAAGCATATTTAATAGAAGTAAATGGCAAACTTTAAAATGTATATTCTGTCTGAATCAAAATAAAAATGGTTGGGTTTCATGTCCATTTAAGGTAGAGATATTTTGGATAGTCTATCATTTACATATACAAAAATAGCTAGACTAGACAAAATTTCACATAGTGACTCCATAGCATTGTGTGAATTGTTAAAGGGATATGCAACTTCCCAATGTACTTATGTTTGATTTGCTTTGTTCTTTTGGTATCCACTGTTGAAAATTCTCAGGCTCTATTTGTTGATTGGTGGCTGCAAAAAAATACCTCATATTGATATACTGATGTATTCAGCTAGCTCAGTAATGCACTGCTGGTCCTTTTTATGGGCTATTGTAACTTAGGGTTTTTGTTTAGTTTTTTTTATTTTATGGGGCATATAGATTAGTGTTGGTATAATGGTGCTTTTTATTTTATGTTGCATGTAGATTAGTGTTGGGTATAATGGTGTTTTTTATTTTATAGGGCATGTAGATTAGTGTTGGGTATAATGGTGTTTTTTATTTTATAGGGCATGTAGATTAGTGTTGGGTATAATGGTGTTTTTTATTTTATAGGGCATGTAGATTAGTGTTGGGTATAATGGTGTTTTTTATTTTATAGGGCATGTAGATTAGTGTTGGGTATAATGGTGTTTTTTATTTTATGGGGCATGTAGATGATTAGTGTTGGGTATAATTTTTTTTATTTTATGGAGCATGTAGATGATTAGTGTTGGGTATAATGGTGTTTTTTATTTTATGGGGCATGTAGATTAGTGTTGCATATAATGGTGTTTTTTATTTTATGGGGCATGTAGATTAGTGTTGGGTATAATGGTGTTTTTTATTTTATGGAGCATGTAGATGATTAGTGTTGGGTATAATGGTGTTTTTTATTTTATGGGGCATGTAGATTAGTGTTGGGTATAATGGTGTTTTTTATTTTATGGAGCATGTAGATTAGTGTTGGGTATAATGGTGTTTTTTATTTTATGGGGCATGTAGATGATTAGTGTTGGGTATAATGGTGTTTTTTATTTTATGGAGCATGTTGATGATTAGTGTTGGGTATAATGGTGTTTTTTATTTTATGGGGCATGTAGATGATTAGTGTTGGGTATAATGGTGTTTTTTATTTTATGGGGCATGTAGATTAGTGTTGAGTATAATGGTGCTTTTTATTTTATGGGGCATGTAGATTAGTGTTGGGTATAATGGTGCTTTTTATTTTATGGGGCATGTAGATTAGTGTTGGTATAATGGTGCTTTTTATTTTATGGGGCATGTAGATTAGTGTTGGGTATAATGGTGCTTTTTATTTTATGGGGCATGTAGATTAGTGTTGGGTATAATGGTGTTTTTTATTTTGGATACTGTATTCTTTTTATTTTCTGTAAGATTTTAACTTAGATGTAACTTGGGGGGTTAGGTGTTAGTCTAGTTATAGTTTGCGTTGGGAGGTGGTAGTTTAGGCTTTAAAGGGACATTAAACAATGAGGTAGTAATATAAAATTATATACATAATCTTTGCAATTTACTATCATTATTTTGTCCTCCTGTAATCCCATTATTAAATTGTGAGCTTTTCAGTTCCTGTTTGGAATGTAACAGTGTCCTGCACTTCCATTTCTAACAGCCATTGGCTGCACACTCAAGTGACCTATTTATAACTCTATAATTGGCCACAGCAGAGAAGGTAACCTAAGTTACAACATGGCAGCTCCCATTCTTTTATAGACACTAAACACGTTACTTATTTTGTCAATATTTAAACCGCTAATGAAACTTTAAAAAATACATCTACATGTTATTCTCAGACTAATCTTTTCTTTGAATGCTTCATTCTATCTAGCATTTATTTAGTGTTTAATGTCCCTTCAATCACCTAACCACCCACCATACCTGTATGGGGGTTGATTAGGCGATTGATGTTAAGCATGCTGTAGGTCTTATAAACACTTAATCAACCCCCAGGTATGGGGATGGTTAGGAGATTGTTAGGGCAGCTTAGGGACTAAGTGCATTTATCTACAACGTAAAAAAAAAGAAAAGGCATCATTCATAATGAATGCATAATATAACTATTGTATATCAAGATGTATATTTGTGTTTTCTCTTGTAAACATTTTTTAAAATTTATATTTTACATTACAAAAGGCATTAGTATTACAATTGTATTACATAATAGGCATGCAGTTATGTAAAATTATAATGCAACAGTCTTTTATAACAAATTTATATCAGCTGGCAAGACTACTTTGCCTGAGGTAGTTACTGTAGGTGTACTAAAACATGTCCCGTAGGAAATATTTGGAGTGTACCCACACATTTTTTTGAATGCACTCTCTGCGCTGTGTAGAACCATTTAAAAAAAGGGCCCCTGGCCGCAGCAAAATGCCTACCAGATGCAGGTGGTGAAGTCATGCTCCAATTGACTTATATGGAGGAGACATCACTGCTCTCCAGCACTGATCGGCCAAAACCATTTTCTTTGAAAATTGACTGCGAGATCAGTCTGTCGATGTTTTTAACATTAGGGACCTAGTGAGTGCGAAGGGATAAGGAGGTGGGCGAGTGAAGAGGGTTGCTTATACCAAAAAAATCCCATCAGGCAAGCGCCTGTGGCTTCAGGAAAGTTAAACTGTTAGGACGTTGTATTCCGTCCTTCAGCGCTAAAGCCCATCAAAATTTGGATGGAATACAACGTCCTAACGGCGTTAAAAGGTTAAACTGCACACTGGCAGACTGACAGTACTTATGATGGTGGTGACTAGTAGGGGTGAGGGAGGAAAGCTATTTGGGAGGGATCAGCAGGAAGGTAATCTAGACTATAGCTAAAGTTAAAGGGACACTAAACCCAAATTTTTTGTGTTTTGACTGAAAATAATTTCAATGAGAAAAACTTATTATATTTTTAACACACTGACTAATATGATTGCATTTGGCAGCAAAAACAGTAGGATGAAATACCAAAATGGGCCTAGATCAATACATTTTTTGTCTACTAGAAATAGTTTTAATAGGTAAAAAAAATGCTATTTATTTCATGTAATTGGCAAGAGTCCATGAGCTATTGACGTATGGGATATACAATCCTACCAGGAGAGGCAAAGTTTCCCAAACCTCAAAATGTCTATAAATACACCCCTCACCACACCCACAATTCAGTTTAAAATTTATATTTTGGGTTGGGGATTTTTTCAGCGGAAAATGGCTGTTATTTTTATCCCTCCCTCTAGTGACTCTTCTGTAGAGTTCCACATCTTGGGTATTACTATCCCATACGTCACTAGCTCATGGACTCTTGACAATTACATGAAAGAAAACAATTTATGTAAGAACTTACCTGATAAATTCATTTCTTTCATATTGGCAAGAGTCCATGAGACCCACCCTTTTTATGGTGGTTATGATTTTTTTTGTATAAAGCACATTTCCAAATTCCTTTTCTGATGCTTTTTTACTCCTTTCTTTATCAACCCACAACTTGGCTATTCGTTACACTGAAATGTTGGTGTGGTGAAGGGTGTATTTATAGGCATTTTGAGGTTTGGGAAACTTTACCCCTCCTGGTAGGATTGTATATCCCATACGTGACTAGCTCATGGACTCTTGCCAATATTAAAAAAATTAATTTATCAGGTAAGTTCTTACATAAATTATGTTTTTTTAAACTGAATGGTCACAAATGTTTAAAGTACTGGAGAATTTTTAGCAAGTTTTTCTCTAAAACTCATGGTCCTAAAGGGGTTAAGTAACATTTTGAATGGAGCACATCGTGTTCCTGATACAATGTACATAACTGCCAAGATTTTATTAGATTTAGGGTGAGTATACTTGAAGCAGATACTCATTTACACAATAAGTTTTTTTTACAAAGCATTATGGGCATTTTCTTCCAGTGAAATGTTGGGGTGGTTTAGATTGATTTACATTTTTAGCATTGTAGGTTATTCACACCAATACCTCTGCTCATTGCTGAAATAGCCATTTTAATAAGAATAAAAAAACAACTTTAAAAAGCAAATATCACAACTATACAAGAAAATATTGCATGATCAAAAGAGACAGCACAAAATGTTTTTATTTTGCAACAAGAATCTTATACATAGGAATAACGGAAACAGTAAAATAGTATACCTAGCTATCCCACAAATAACCAAAGCTCTAATCTTCACCCACACTTATTAAACCCAAACACTATGTCCTACAAAAGACTGTCCTGGATGCTGTCCGTTCTTTTTTTTTTTTTTAAATAAAAATGTAATTAAATTATAAAATAATTTACAAAAAAAACACAGCAATATCTAAGTATATACAGATAAAAACGTGACAAAACTGTCCCTATAATTACTCTGAAAACGTATCCTCCAAATTTTCTCTAACCTTAAAGGGACATAAAAACCCAAATTTATTTCATTTAGAATGAACATGCAATTTTAAACCACTTTCTAATGTACTTCTATGATCTAATTTGCTTCATTCTTTTGATATCCTTTGCTGAAAAGCATATCTAGATAGGCTCAGTAGCTGCTGATTGGTGGCTGCACATAGTTGCCTCATGTGATTGTCTCACCATTGTGCATTGTTATTTCTTCAAGAATATCTAAAAAATGAAGCAAATTAAATAGAAGTAAATTGGAATGTTTAAAATGTTATTCTCTATCTGAACCATGAAAGAAAAAAGTATGAACAACAATTTCCTGATTAATGTTTCGATCCAACAACCTTTGGGAGAGAACCCAACTTAGTACAAAGGACCTTATCTGCATGAAAAATAAGGTACAAGGAATCACACTGCAGAGCCGAAAGCTCAGACACTCTGCGAGCAGAAGAAATAGCAAGAAGAAACAAAACCTTCCAAGATAACAATTTAATATCAACAGAATGCATCAGGTCAAACGGAGCCTGATGAAAAACATTAACAAGGTTAAGACTCCAAGGAGGAGCAACAGGTTTAAACAGGCCTGATTCTGACCAGGGCCTGAATAAAAGCTTGAACATTTGGCAAATCAGCCAGCCATTTGTTCAAAAGAATAGACCGCAGATATGACACTTTAGAGTACTGACTGACAAACCTTTCTCCAGACCATCCTGAATAGATAAAATACAGGGAATCCTTACCTGGCTCCAGGAGAAACCCTTCGATTCGCACCAATAAAGGTATTTACGCCATACCTTATGGTAAATCCTGCAAGTAACAGGTTTATGAGCTGAAGCATGGTATCAATGGCCGCCTCAGAAAAACTATGTCTAGACAAAACTAGGTGTTCAATCTCAAGCAGTCATCTTCAGAGAATCCAGGTTTGGATGGAGGAATGGACCTTGAATTAGGTCCTTCCTCAGAGGTAACCTTCAAGATGGAAGAGATGATATCCTCACCAGATCCTACGAGGCCATGCCGGAGCTATTATAATTACAGATGCTCTTATTTGATAAGAGCATTGACTCGTGGAAGAAGAGCAAACTTAAGAAACCGGTATGCCAGAGAGAAGATCCAAGGAACCGCTAGAGCATCTATCAGAGTGGCCTGAGGATCTCTTGAACTGTACTTTGGAAGTTTGGCATTTTTATGAGACGCCATCAGATCCAACTTCCGGAACCCCCCACCTGAGTGTTCTTCTGGGTGGAGAGCTCACTCCCCGGGGTGAAAATTGTCTGCTCAGAAAATCTGCCTCCCAGTTGTCCATTCCTAGAATGTGGATGGCAGATAGGAGACAATTATGAGCTTCTGCCCACTGTGGAATAAGAGTCACCTTCATGACCAAAGAACTCAAATTTCCTCCCTGGTGGTTGATTTAAGCCACTGAGGTGATGTCTGACCAGAATCTGATAAACCAGGTTAAAGATAGAGGCCAAGCTGTCAAGGCATTGAAGATTGCTCTCAACTCCAAGATGTTTATGGGAAGAGAAGACTCCTCCGGAGTCCACAGGCCCTGAGCTTTTAGAGAGCTTCAAACTGCTCCCCACCCTAATAAGGCTGGCGCCTGTATTACCAATCCCCCAGGAAGGTCTCAAGAATCCAATGCCCCGAGACAGATGTTCCTATGAAATCCACCACAAGAGAGAATCTTGTTAGGGGATCCAGATCTATCCTCTGAGATAAAACAGAATGGTCTCCGTTCCATTGACTGAGCATGCATAGTTGGTGGTCTCAGATGGAACCAAGCAAAAGGAATGATGTCCAAGGAATCAACCAGACCAATCACCTCCATGCATTGAGCCACTGATGGATGAATAGCAGACTGGAGAGAAAGGCATGAAGCAAGAAGTTTGGATTTTTTGAAATACGTCAGGAAACACTTCATGAACAGGGTATCTATGATTGTCCCTAAGAAACACACCCTTGTAGCTGGAACAAGGGAACTTTTCCAGATTCACTTTCCATCTGTGGGAACATAGAAAAGACATCTCTGTATGAGATTTTGCTTGTTGAAAAGATGGCGCCTGAACCAAGATGCTGTCTAGGTAAGGGTCACCGCAATTCCCTGACCACTGTCAAAAAGGCCCCCAGAACCTTTGTTAATATTCTGGGACCTGTGGAAAGATCAAACCAACGAGCAACAAACTGGAAATGCTTGTCCAAAAGGGCAAATCTCAAAAACTGGTGATAATCCCTGTGAATGGGAATATGAAGATATGCATCATTCAGGTCTATGGTTGTCATGAATAGACCTTCCTGAACCAATGGAAGAATGGAACGAATAGTTTCCATCTTGAAGGACGGAACCCTTAGGAATTTGTTGAGGCACTTAAGGTCTAGGATAGGACGGAAAGTTCCCTCCATTTTGGGAACCACAAATAGATTTTAATAGAATCCTCAACCCTGTTCCTCTACAGGAACTGGAACAATTACTCCCAGGGAGGATAGGTCTTCTACGCAGTTTAAGAAGGCCTCCCTCTTTACCTGGTTTGTGGATAGTCTTGACAGTAGAAATCTGCCCCTTGGAGGGCAAGACTTGAATCCTATTCTGTAACCCTGGGATACTATGTCCACAGCCCACAGATCTGGGACAAAGAGTATCGAAGCTTGCTGAAAGAAAGCCTGTCCCCCCACTTAATCCAAAATTGGATCGGGCAGACCCTATATGCGGATTTAGAATCAGTGGAAGGCTTGTTTTGCTTCCCCTTATTCCATGGCTGACTGGACCTCCATGAGGTCACGGATTGCTCTGGTTTGGAAGAAGAGAAGGAAGACTTCTTTCCTTTAAAGTTACGAAAGGAGCGAAAATTAGTATTCTAGTGACCCTTAGGCCTATTCTTTTTGTCCTGAGGTAGGAGAGATCCCTTTCCACCCGTAATTTCGGAAATTATTTCCGCAAGACCAGGACCAAATAAAGTTTTACCTTCGTAAGGTAAAGACAATAGCTTGGCCTTTGAAGTCACATCAGCCGACCAAGATTTTAACCAGAGCTCTGTGAGCTAGAACAGTAAAGCTAGACATCATAGCTCCCAGTTTACCTGCATGTTGGCATCTCAGATAAAGGCATTGGCCAGTTTAAGAGCTTTGATCTCCAGTCTCTTCTGCTATCAGATCAGACAAGGCATCACACCAATTAGCTGCTGCTCCCACAACCATAGCAATACTTTCCACAAGTTGCCAACAATCCTTTATGGATGTACATCTTTAAGTGAGCCTCTACCTTCTCCATAGAAACCTTATAAGAACAACTATACTTTATAGGAATGGTAGTTCTTTTGGCTAGAGTAGAGATAGCTCCTACTTTAGGCACAGTACACCAAGAGTCATAAAAGGAGTCTGCAACAGGAAACATCTTTTTAAAAACAGGGGAAGGGGAAAGAAACCCCTGGCTTATTCCATTCCTGAGCTATAATTTCAGACATTTTTTCTGGAACAGGAAAAACATCCACAGATGGAGAATCAAAGTCTATGAAGTTTAGAGAACTTTTTAGGGTTGACAGCAACCAAAGGTTCAGAGTCATCTAAAGTAGATAAAACCTCCTTCAGATTAACTTCAGATTCGGAAGAGTTCCCCCCCCCCCCATTATGTCAGTCTGAGATTTCATCTGCAGAAGCTACTGAAGTATCCTCAGACATTTGAGAAAGGTTAACCAGAGCAGACTTAGAAGGGTCAGAACCTTACTAGTAGAAAAATGTTTAGATTTCCTCTTACGCTTACCAAAAGTAGGGAAAGCAGATAAACCTGCAGACACTGCAGAAGTTATCTATGCAAAATCTCCTGGCAAATAAACACCCCCAGGAGGTTGAGAGGAACCGCAGGGTACTGCATGTGAAACAACCATAGCTTGAAACGTTTGAGGAGAAAGCTGAGACATATCCTGAACATTATCCTGAGACATATGGCTCAGAAGGGAGTCATTTATC
This sequence comes from Bombina bombina, assembly GCF_027579735.1. Taxonomy (NCBI): domain Eukaryota; kingdom Metazoa; phylum Chordata; class Amphibia; order Anura; family Bombinatoridae; genus Bombina; species Bombina bombina. The sequence continues at coordinate 66,044,455 of NC_069510.1, forward strand.
TTTACATTTTAAGGTCTTAGATTTGTCAAAAGTAATGGATGAACTATTGTCTGAATCCATTTTAAAATATATCATATATAAAAATATGAGAATAATTTAGCACCAGTACAGTAAAAAAAGCACACACCTCTTAACATACAAAAAAGGAAAAAAGTTTTTATTTTAGAAAAACATAATTTATGTAAGAACTTACCTGATAAATTCATTTCTTTCATATTAGCAAGAGTCCATGAGCTAGTGACGTATGGGATATACATTCCTACCAGGAGGGGCAAAGTTTCCCAAACCTTAAAATGCCTATAAATACACCCCTCACCACACCCACAATTCAGTTTAACGAATAGCCAAGAAGTGGGGTGATAAGAAAAAAGTGCGAAAGCATATAAAATAAGGAATTGGAATAATTGTGCTTTATACAAAAAAATCATAACCACCACAAAAAAGGGCGGGCCTCATGGACTCTTGCTAATATGAAAGAAATGAATTTATCAGGTAAGTTCTTACATAAATTATGTTTTCTTTCATGTAATTAGCAAGAGTCCATGAGCTAGTGACGTATGGGATAATGACTACCCAAGATGTGGATCTTTCCACACAAGAGTCACTAGAGAGGGAGGGATAAAATAAAGAGCCAATTCCTGCTGAAAATAATCCACACCCAAAATAAAGTTTAATGAAAAACATAAGCAGAAGATTCAAACTGAAACCGCTGCCTGAAGTACTTTTCTACCAAAAACTGCTTCAGAAGAAGAAAATACAACAAAATGGTAGAATTTGGTAAAAGTATGCAAAGAGGACCAAGTTGCCGCTTTGCAAATCTGATCAACCGAAGCTTCATTCCTAAACGCCCAGGAAGTAGAAACTGACCTAGTAGAATGAGCTGTAATCCTATGAGGCGGAGTCTTACCCGACTCAACATAGGCAAGATGAATTAAAGATTTCAACCAAGATGCCAAAGAAATGGCAGAAGTTTTCTGGCCTTTCTAAAACCGGAAAAGATAACAAATAAACTAGAAGTCTTTCGGAAAGACTTAGTAGCTTCAACATAATATTTCAAAGCTCTAATAACATCCAAAGAATGCAACGATTTCTCCTTAGAATTCTTAGGATTAGGACATAATGAAGGAACCACAATGTCTCTACTAATGTTGTTGGAATTCACAACTTAGGTAAAAATTCAAAAGAAGTTCGCAACACCGCCTTATCCTGATGAAAAATCAGAAAAGGAGACTCACAAGAAAGAGCAGATAATTCAGAAACTCTTCTGGCAGAAGAGATGGCCAAAAGGAACAAAACTTTCCAAGAAAGTAATTTAATATCCAAAGAATGCATAGGTTCAAATGGAGGAGCTTGAAGAGCCCCCAGAACCAAATTCAAACTCCAAGGAGGAGAAATTGACTTAATGACAGGCTTTATACGAACCAAAGCTTGTACAAAACAATGAATATCAGGAAGAATAGCAATCTTTCTGTGAAAAAGAACAGAAAGAGCAGAGATTTGACCTTTCAAGGAACTTGCGGACAAACCCTTATCTAAACCATCCTGAAGAAACTAATATTCTCGGTATTCTAAAAGAATGCCAAGAAAAATGATGAGAAAGACACCAAGAAATACAAATCTTCCAGACTCTATAATATATCTCTGGATACAGATTTACGAGCCTGTAACATAGTATTAATCACAGAGTCAGAGAAACCTCTTTGACCAAGAATCAAGCGTTCAATCTCCATACCTTTAAATTTAAGGATTTCAGATCCTGATGGAAAAAAGGACCTTGAGACAAAAGGTCTGGTCTTAACGGAAGAGTCCACGGTTGGCAAGAGGCCATCCGGACAAGATCCGCATACCAAAACCTGTGAGGCCATGCCGGAGCTACCAGCAGAACAAACGAGCATTCCTTCAGAATCTTGGAAATTACTCTTGGAAGAAGAACTAGAGGCGGAAAGATATAGGCAGGATGATACCTCCAAGGAAGAGATAATGCATCCACTGCCTCCGCCTGAGGATCCCGGGATCTGGACAGATACCTGGGAAGTTTCTTGTTTAGATGAGAAGCCATCAGATCTATTTCTGGAAGTTCCCACATTTGAACAATCTGAAGAAATACCTCTGGGTGAAGAGACCATTCGCCCGGATGCAACGTTTGGCGACTGAGATAATCCGCTTTCCAATTGTCCATACCTGGGATATGAACCGCAGAGATTAGACAGGAGCTGGATTCCGCCCAAACCAAAATTCGAGATACTTCTTTCATAGCCAGAGGACTGTGAGTCCCTCCTTGATGATTGATGTATGCCACAGTTGTGACATTGTCTATCTGAAAACAAATGAACAACTCTCTTCAGAAGAGGCCAAGACTGAAGAGCTCTGAAAATTGCACGGAGTTCCAAAATATTGATCGGAAATCTCACCTCCTGAGATTCCCAAACCCCTTGTGCCATCAGATACCCCCACACAGCTCCCCAACCTGAAAGACTTGCATCTGTTGAGATTATAGTCCAGGTCTGACGAACAAAGAAGCCTCCTGAACTAAACGATGGTGATCTGTCCACCATGTCAGAGAGTGTCGTAAAATCGGTTTAAAGATATTAATTGAGATATCTTTGAGTAATCCCTGCACCATTGGTTCAGCATACAGAGCTGAAGAGGTCGCATGTGAAAACGAGCAAAGGAGATCGCATCTGATGCGGCAGTCCTAAGACCCAACATTTCCATGCATAAGGCTACCAAAGGGAATGATTGTGACTGAAGGTTTTGACAAGCTGATATCAATGTTAAACTTCTCCTGTCTGACAAGGACAGAGTTAGACACTGAATTTATCTAGAAACCTAAAAAGGTTACCCTTGTCTGAGGAATCAATGAACTTGAAGAAACAACACAAGTCGATTCGTATGAGATTCTTTGAAAATGAGAAGACTGAGCAAGTACCAAGATATCGTCCAAATAAGGAAATACCAAAACCCTATTCTCTGATTACAGAAAGAAGGGCACCGAGAACCTTTGAAAAAAATTCTTGGAACTGAGGCTAGGCCAAACGGTAGAGCCACAAAACTGGTAATGCTTGTCTAAAAAGAGAATCTCAGACACTAAAAGTGATCTGGATGAATCGGAATATGCAGATACACATCCTGTAAATCTATTGTAGACATAATGCCCTTGCTAAACAAAAGGCAGGATAGTCCTACAGTAACCATCTTGAATGTTGGTATCCTAACATAAAGATTCAATAATGATAGATCCGGAACTGGTCTGAAGGAATTGACCTTCTTTGGTACAATGAAGAGATAAAATAAAACCCCAGCCCCTGTTCCAGAACTGGAACTGGCATAAATACTCCAGCCAACTCTAGATCTGAAACACATTTCAGAAATGCTGAGCCTTTGCTGTGTTAACTGGGACACGGGAAAGAAAAGAATCTCTTAGCAGGAGGCCTTAACTTGAAGCCAATTCTGTACCTTTCTGAAACAATGTTTCTGAAACCAGAGATTAAGAACGGAATTGATCCAAATTTCTTTGAAGAAAAACGTAATCTGCCCCATACCAGCTGAGCTGGAATAAGGGCCGCACCTTCATAGGTACTTAGGAGCTGACTATAGGTTTATATAAGGCTTGGATATATTCCAAACTGGAAATAGTTTCCAAACTGATACCGCTCCTGAGGATGAAGGATCAGGCTTTTGTTCCTTGTTGTGAGGAAAGGAACGAAAATGATTATTTACCCTGGAAAGAAAGGGAAAGCAAAGTTGACTTAGAAGACATGTCAGCATTCCAAGTTTAATCCATAAAGCTTCTCTAGCTAAAATAGCTAGAGACATATACCTGACATCAACTCTAATGATATCAAAAGATGGCATCACCAATAAAATTATTAGCATGTTATAGAATAATAATAATGCTAAAAAATTATGATCTGTTACTTGTTGCGCTAAAGCTTCTAACCAAAAAGTTGAAGCTGCAGCAACATCCGCTAAAAATATAGCAGGTCTAAGAAGATTACCTGAACATAAGGAAGCTTTTCTTAGAAAGGATTCAATTTTCCTATCTAAAAGATCCTTAAATTAAGTACTATCTGCCGTAGGAATAGTAGTACATTAGCAGGAGTAGAGACAGCCCCATAACCTTAGGGATTTTTGTCCCAAAAAAACTCTAATCTGTCAGATGGCACAGGATATAATTTGCTTAAACGTCTAGAAGGAGTAAATAAATTACCCAAATTATTCCATTCCCTGGAAATTACTTCATAAATAGCATCAGGGAGATAAAACACTTCTGGAATAACTACAGGAGATTTAAAAACCTTATTTAAACGTTTACATTTAGTATCAAGAGGACCAGAATCCTCTATTTCTAATGCAAATAACACTTCTTTAAGTAAAGAACGAATAAATTCCATCTTGAACAAATACAAAGATTTATCAGCATCAACCTCTGAGACAGAAACCTCTGAACCAGAAGAACCATTATCAGTATCAGAATGATGATGTTCATTTAAAAATTCATCTGAAAAAAAGAGAAGTTTTAAAAGACTTTTATGTATACTAGAAGGAGAAATAACAGACATAGCCTTCTTAATGGATTTAAAAAATAAAATCTCTTATGTTATCAGGAACACTCTGAAAATTAGATGTTGACGGAACAGCAACAGGTAATGTAACAGTACTAAAGGAAATTTTATCTGCATTAATAAGTTTGACATGACATGCAATACAAATAACAGCTGGAGAAACAGATACCAAAAGTTTATAGCAGATACACTTAGCTTGGTAGCTCCAGCACTGTGCAGTGATTTTCCTGAAGTATCTTCTGACTCAGTTGCAACGTGGAACATCTTGCAATATGTAAAAGAAAAAAACAACATATAAAGCAAAATTGATCAAATTCCTTAAATGACAGTTTCAGGAATGGGAAAAAAATGCCAGTGAACAAGCTTCTAGCAACCAGAAGCAATAAATAATGAGACTTAAATAATGTGGAGACAAAAATGACGCCCATATTTTTTAGCGCCAAAAAAGACGCCCACATTATTTGGCGCCTAAATGCTTTTGGCGCCAAAAATGACGCCACATCCGGAACGCCGACATTTTTGACGCAAAAAAAACGTCAAAAAATGACGCAACTTCCGGCGACACGTATGACGCCGGAAACAGAAAAAAAATTTTGCGCCAAAAAAATCCGCGCCAAGAATGACGCAATAAAATGAAGCATTTTCTGCCCCCGCGAGCCTAACAGCCCACAGGGAAAAAGTCAAATTTTTTAAGGTAAGAAAAAATGATTGAAACAAATGCATTTATCCCAAATATGAAACTGACTGTCTGAAAAATAAGGAAAGTTGAACATTCTGAGTCAAGGCAAATAAATGTTTGAATACATATATTTAGAACTTTATAAATAAAGTGCCCAACCATAGCTTAGAGTGTCACAGAAAATAAGTTTTACTTACCCCAGGACACTCATCTACATGTTTGTAGAAAGCCAAACCAGTACTGAAACGAGAATCAGCAGAGGTAATGGTATATATAAGAGTATATCGTCGATCTGAAAAGGGAGGTAAGAGATGAATCTCTACGACCGATAACAGAGAACCTATGAAATAGACCCCGTAGAAGGAGATCACTGCATTCAAATAGGCAATACTCTCCTCACATCCCTCTGACATTCACTGCACGCTGAGAGGAAAACCGGGCTCCAACTTGCTGCGGAGCGCATATCAACGTAGAATCTAGCACAAACTTACTTCACCACCTCCATCGGAGGCAAAGTTTGTAAAACTGAATTGTGGGTGTGGTGAGGGGTGTATTTATAGGCATTTTAAGGTTTGGGAAACTTTGCCCCTCCTGGTAGGAATGTATATCCCATACGTCACTAGCTCATGGACTCTTGCTAATTACATGAAAGAAATAAACCTCCTCACACCTCTATACCTCAGGCTGAGCTGGGGAGTCTTACAACACAGACCATAATCACTCCAGAAAATCAGTAAGTGATACACCATCAGTAGGATGCCAGATTAGCAAAGTTCAACTATCCAACTGAAGCAGGCACAGAGATAGGCGACAAGATCGCAAGATGTCTAACTCGCTCTGCATTAAAGACGGAAGAGAGGCAGGTCATGTGATCAGACTAAAAAAAGAACTCACTGTAAAAGCGCAAGTTTCTGTCTGACCTGCATCAAACTAAAGTACACTGCACTACATCTCATAAGACATATCCTATGGTTCCAAAATTGCCTTAAATTACCCCTTCAGCCAGTCTCTCCACAAACAAACTAAGGGTAAACATTGACCCCTTAACATTTCCATAAAATATATGCCAGTGCCTGCCAAACTGCCCAACAGAAAACCTAAGGTCTTGTTCAATGAAATGATCTACTAGAGGAATTAACCTCCCATGTTCTGTCCTTCAATACCTAGAAGGCAAATGCACTTACCTGTTGATCCAGCTGCAGGGCAGGAACAGCTTCTTAGGTGTGATAGCTACTCTCCTCTCTATCAGGGACCTAAAGAAAAAGAGCAGAGTAACCAACTCTGGCTTTCTATGAAGGGATAGCAATGTTAGAAATAAAGCGAGGACAACCTCGCCGCTTTCTAACTGCTAATAGCCACCATTACTCTTGCTAAAGGGATTAACATGGACACAGCATAACCCCAATCCTTGCTTGCAGGGAAAAGTACCCATAAAAGGGTTAAATATCTTCAGACACCATCTCCGCACATAATCCATTGTGAAAGGCAAAGAGAATAACTAGGGATTATGGATAAGATGTGACACTTAAAGGGACACTCAATCAAAATTCAACTTTCATTACTCAGATAGAGCATGCCATAATAAACAACTTTCCAATTTACTTCCATTAACTAAATGGGCACAGTCATTTTATATTTAAACTTTGAGTCAATAGATCCTACTGAGCATGTGCAAGAATAAGTGTGTATGCATTTGTGAATGGCTGATGGCTGTCACATGGTACAGGGGGGGAGTGGAGAAAGACAACTTTTAAAATTGTCAGAAAAAAAATATGCTACTCATTTGAAGTTCAGACTAAGTGCTATTGCATTGTCTTATCTTGCATTTGTTGATTATGTAAATCTGTGTTGACTGGTCCTTTAACCGCTTTGCTGGGGTGCTCTTTGCCTCCTCCTGCTGGCCAGGAGTTTAATATTCCACTAGTAATTGGAAAAAAGTCACTCTCAATGCCCTAGGAAAGAAATGGTGGGTTTAGTGTCCCTTAAACACAACCCACTAACTTAACATGTACCCATCAGGCATTTAAATTTTACAAAGTAACTTCACCATACACATTTCAAAAACAGATGTACAGAACCAAGTAGTTTATCAAACTAAAAACTATTCAGTGCATAAAATAAATTACATAAATACTGACTAAACTCATCCCTCAAACATTACCCTTCAACCACAAAACTAACGCCAAAGCTACTCTTGCAATGTCCTTGAAGATTGTCCATCTTCATTCTGAAAAAGAAAATGAATACAAGCAAATTCAATTAATTTAAAAGCACAAAAAGATTAACAAACCCATAGAGGCTTATCTAATATGCCATAGCATAAGAACAATAATCTAAAAAAAAAAACTGACTCTCCAAACGTACTTCTATTTAACCTTCGCACAACCCTCTAACCCAACTTACAAAAAAACTATCCCTAAAACAAAGCTCACCGTAAAATGATAGCTGCCCCTCAATGCAAATATTTAGAACAGATCTTATGAACATCACTTAATTTTGATCTTTCAATTGTCTTCAGCTTCCAATTCACCAGTCCTTTAAAGCTAAAAACAAAAGTTAATATAAAATATTTAATCTCAAAATAACTGTTCTGACAAGTAAATATTATAAATATATTTATGCAGTAATCAGGGTATCAATGATAATATATATTTAACATATTTATTAAAATATAAAACTAGCTAGAGAAATATTTAAATATTCCATTAATTTGTTACCCTTTTGAATATGGACACAATATTGTAAAACTACACATTTTTACCCAAATTAAATGTAAAATATCATGGTAGATTTTCTATAACTATTCAGAATAAGCCATTCGCATTAACCCTTTCGTGCCTGGGTTAACATGTCTACATCGGAACAACTGTTCCGATGTAAACAAATTGAAATCTCGCGAGATTTCAATGATGGGATTTTGCGTCAGGGGGGTGTCCCTCCAGACCACAATCCCATCATAGAAGCGCCAGTGGCTTCAGGAAAGCCAAGCGGTTAGGACGTTATTCCATCCTTAGTTGCTAAAGCCCAGCAAAATTCAGACGGAATACAACGTCCTAACGGCATTAAAAGGTTAACAAAATACACAATATGGCTTATTTAGCAACGTTTGGTTAGTTAAAAATGTATCAAATATTAATTAAAATGTTAATCAAAATTCAGCAGATTAATAGCGTTCCCAGGGACTACAATTTAACTATCTAAACAAATACTGTAGTCTTACAGAAGTTCAATTTATCAGAGCTTTATACAATATTAGTAACCCAATACATCAACCAATGAAAAGAGACTAAAATCAATTATCCCTGAAGACGCGGTTGTGAACTACGCCTAAAAGGTCAGGTTTTCATTATAGCTAAACCAAAGCACAGGCAAAATAATCAGCTTGTGTGAGAGCACGTTAGTAAGCACAGTGATTACTTCACCTGTGCACTGGTTCAGCTAACCTGGCCTGATAAGGCTACGAGGACCACGGTTGAGAAACATTGCTTTAGAGTATATTAATTCACTGGTAATTACTAAATACCCCCTTTGTAATACATAATTCTTATTCAATAGTTTTAAACTCACTCAACGTACAGCTAACTGATAATCATGATATATCAAGTTATAAATATAAAACTTCTAATCACAATATTTCAGAGATTTCAATGCTGCTATAAAGAAATTGTAAAGGGACACCACCCACATTTTTTCTTTCGTGATTTAGATAGACCAATTTTAGATAGAGCAATTTTAAGCAACTTTCTAATTTACTGTACTCCTATTATCAATTTTTATACTTTCCCTTGCTATCTTTATTTGATAAAGGCATCTAAGCTTTTTTGGTTCAGACCTCTGGACAGCATTTTTTTGGTGGATGAATTTATCCACCAATCAGCAAGAACCACCCAGGTTGTTCACCAAAAATGGGCAGCATCTAAACTTACAGTATTGCATTTCAAATAGTTACCAAGAGAATGAAGAAAATTTGATATAGGAGTAAATTAGAAAGTTGCTTAAAATTTCATGTGTTCAGTGTCCCTTTAACTACAGCTAACTAAAATGATATGTTACTAGGTACCAAGCTTATATTCAGGAAAAACGGATCTGTGTCTGCTGAGTGTATTCTTCAGGCCAAAAGGTTTATTTATCCAGACAGCTGGAGTTTGAGATTTGGCTTTAACCTCAGATTTTCACTGTCATACAGGAGTATATCCACAAAATATTTAAAAAAAAAAAAAAAAGGTAGCACAAACACCCTTCAAAACATAGGTAAGTTCTGTCTTTCTGTTGGAGCCTTTTTGTCTGACCTGGCTCCTCCGTCCTTTGCCAATTATCCAGTGAAAACATTTAGGGTGTGAGTGACAGCTCATTGACCAACGTTCTGCCCTCCAGGTGTGAGATTTCCTTAAAGGGACACTGAACCCAATTTTTTTCGATCATGATTCAGATAGAGCATGCACTTTTAAACAACTTTCTAATTTACTCCTATTCATTTTTCATCACTCTTGCTATCTTTATTTGAAAAGCAAGAATGTAAGTTTAGAAGCCGGCCCATTTTTGGTTCACAACCTGGGTTGTGCTTGCTGATTTGGTGACTAAATGCACAGACATCAAAGTGCTGTACAGGGTACTGAACCAAAAATTGTCTGGCTCCTTAGCTTAGATGCCTTCTTTTTCAAATAAAGATAGCAAGAGAACAAAGAAAAAGATAGAAGTTAGAAAGTTGCTTAAAAGCATGTTCTACCTGCATCATGAAAGAAACAATTTGAGTTTAGTATCCCTTTTAGCAAATTGCAGAATTTTCCAATTTAAATTATTGTAAAGTTTAATAAGTGTCTGGTAAAAGTAATCTTAAAAACAGGGGCACTCATTCATTAAACTTTACAAGGACGCTTTTTAAAAAAAAAAAAAAAAAAAAAAAAAAAAAAAAAAAAAAACTTACCTTTACGTTATGGTCAACAATGCCGATCCTTCACCCGCAGCTCCTGCTTTCTTTAGCAGCTAGATGACCAATCAGGCTTTCTCCAATCGTCGTGTGCCTCACGATGCAAAAGGGGGCACACAACGACTGGAAGAAGTCTAATTGGTCATCGATCTGCTAAAGAAAGCAGGAGCTGAGGATGGGCGTTATGTTTTTCATAACAAAGGTATGTATTTTAAAAAAATAAGTCATTACAATCACTTTAAATGATGGGTTTATTGTAAGAGTGCTTTAAAAGGATTCCTGGGGATGGGAACTTAATTGTCAGTACATTCTATCAGTGTTTGAGAAGAAATGTTTAAAGTGACAGTCAAGTCCAAAATAAACTTCTGATTCAAAATAGGGCATGTCATTTTAAAAACTTGCCATTTTATTTATCACCAATTTTGCTTTGCTCTCTTGGTATTCTTAGTTGAAAGCTAAACCTAGGTAGGTTCATATGCTAATTTCTTAGGCCTTGAAGACCGTGTCTAATCTGAATGCATTTTAACAGTTTTCACCACTAGAGATCGTTAGTTCATGTGTGTCATAAATAACTGAACTCACAAGTGAAATTACCTAGGAGTCAGCACTGATTGGCTAAAATCAAAGTCTGTGTGCGCTGTTCTTTGTTTTACATAAAATCAAAATCTGTCAAAACTGAAATAAGGGGGCAGTTTGCAGAGGTATAGATACAAGGTAATTACAGAGGTAAAACTATAACTGTTGGTTATGCAAAACTGGGGAATGGGTAATAAAGGGATTATTTATCTTTTTAAACAAATTCTGGTGTTGACTGTCCCTTTAATTCAGTATGTGATGCAATTACATGAACACTGTCAGGTTATCAAAATAAAAATGAAACTATAAAAAGGCACAGAAAATTAGTATATATATTAACAATGGAAGCCTAATACTACGGTATAACAAATCTTACTGCTATAATAGTTAACTATAATACGCTGAATAGGCCAATAGGCCACAATATGTCACTGCACATGAGTACAGTCTCAAATACTCTACCTCCCAGCATCCCCAAACTACTGGTCTATCTGCACAAAGACCTAACTAGCCCCCCTATCTACCCCCAAGCCAGTGACCTAGTAATAGGAGGAAGGTGAGGCAGGGCCTCACCTGTCCTATGTGTGTAATTAAAGTTTTATTATTATTTTTTTTGGGTATCCCAAGGTACCCTCTTATCCCTCTTAACCCCCCACCCCCGAAACCACCACCATGGCAAAACAGTACACTGATAAGATTATTTTCCATTCATATTGCGCAAAGGAGGCTGTGAGCCATTCAGCTCCCCCTCCTTTGCACAATATGGATTTGTTACAGCATTTGAGCAACTGAGCCGCTAGAGACTGCCACCAAGTGGCGCTCTTCATGCAACCCATATGTTCAATAGAGGCTGTGTGTTATCAACCTCGCTGGAGCAGCACAGCCAATCAGCGCCTGCTATCAAGTTTTAAAGTAGCTTGGGTGACATCAGGCGGGAGAGAGAGGAACAAGCACCAGTGAGCTGTCACGTGTGGGTGAGAAGGAGTCGGACACACTGAGCAGACTGCGTGTGCCGTGTGGAGGAGGAGTCAGTAAACTAGTGTGGCTCAGTGTTAAGAAGTTTTCTCTATGTGTCTCAATGCCAGATTGCCAGCCGTCAATGCAAGATTGCTAGCCATAACCGTAAGCCAACTTAGTTTACACTTGTCTTACAGTAACAGTGTGTTTGACATTGTTGCAAAGGCTTGAAGCTCTGCTGAGCTGACCACTACACACTATCTTCATCTGTGTCAGACAGTACTGATACTCAAGTTGGTAAGGTAGTGATTGAAACTATGGTATAGTAGTGAATACACCATGTGGGACAGTCCCACATGGTGTATGCACTACTATACCATAATTTTAATCACCACCTAACCAAATTGACATGGGACTTAGGTTATATATTATTCATTGCATAACATGTCCCTTTTTCATATTTGCAGAAGTTAAATAAATTTGGTCATTTGACATTGTCTCTACTCTCAACTCAAGTGTACAATAGGAAGCATGGTCCCTGTTACAAGTTACATAGAGTTTGGAATACATAATTTAGGAAGTCATTGCTAATGAGGCGGATTGATTTAAAATGCTTATAGGTATGTTTAAGAAGAATAAGTATATATACACAATGTGTATACTTACTGAACACACCTGAAACATACTGCAACATCTGAGCTGCAATGCATTATAAGCATTTTGTCAAGGGGGAAAGATCTTTTCTGAAAAATACTGCATATTGTATTACTTTATTTTACAAGCCACTGGAGACAGATAATGGGATATACTGTATGTGAGAAGAACAGGTTTGAAGTCTCTTGGACTATATTCCCACCTTTTTCATGCTGTGAACAGGTTTTACCCCACTTCAATATTTCTTTTTTTGCCCTGCGATATTGTGGCTGTGATTGCAGCTGAGCTGCTAGGGGAAAAAAATGGAAAGAATGGATCTGATCAGGGAGGGAAAAGGAATTAAATTAAAAAGTAAAACCCTGAAATACTCAGATCAGTTAGGATTACTGGGCACAAATATGCTTTCACTGTGCACACAAGTCTATTTACAAACAAGCACTTAAATATAGCTTTTTTAAAGCTATTACTTTTCCAAATGATGCAGTGTTCAGACACTTGACCTGTGGCAGCCATTTTATTCTCTGTACTAGGGACATCCTTCAACATGGCAGAGCAAAGAAATCTGGCTATTACTGAGGGGAATAGGACAATACAATATAATGTGTTTATTAACAACTTTTGTAATTTAATGTTCAACAAAAATAACCTTGATTATTCATGTATGTTGTGTCTCCAAAGTTTAACAAATAGCAGATGTTTGTGTTCAATTTAATGCTGCAAGTGTCATCAGTTTTTGATAACTTTGGTTGTGGATTAGCTAATCACTAGCCACAAGGTGTATAAGATCTGTTTGAGATGTTGAAAGCTTAAAGGACCAGTCAACACATTAGATTTGCATAATCAACAAATGCAAGATAACAAGACAATGCAATAGCACTTAGTCTGAACTTCAAATGAGTAGTAGATTTTTTTAAAACAAATTTCGAAGTTATGTATATTTCCACTCCCCTTGTACCATGTGATAGCAATCAGCCAATCACAAATGCATATACGTATAGTCTGAATTCTTGCACATGCTCAGTAGGATCTGGTGACAAAATGTAAATATAAAAGACTGCACATTTTTTTTAATGGAAGTAAATTGGAAAGTTATTTAAAATTACATGCTGTATCTGAATCATGAAAATGTAATTTAACTTGAGTGTCCCTTTAATAAATGGGGCCATGCATAAGTGCCAGATCCATAGCATTAGTGTATATACTACTATATGTAATAAGAAATACTTAAACATTCATACAAGAAATGCTTAAATAAAAATGTTTTAAAACTTTTTTATATTTCCAAGATAAGTTTTAACAGAGACCTCTGGTTAATCAAAAAAAGTGTCCCAATTTCCATTGCAGTCTTTGAGGTAGATATACTATAGGTTGATTTTCCTGATTAGATGTTGGACCTGTAAATACAGTATATTTGCACAAACAACAAATACATAAGACAATGCAATAGCACTTCGTCTGAACTTCAAATGAATAGTAGATTTTATTCTAAGAAATTTCAAAGTTATGTCTATTTCCACTCCCCCCTGTACCATGTGAGTCATCAGCCAATCACAAATGCATATACATAGTCTGAATTCTTGCACATGCTCAGTAGGAGCTGTTGTCTCAAAGTATAAATATAAAAAGACTGCACATTTTAATGGAAATAAATTGGAAAATTGTTTAAAATTACTGCTCTATCGAATCATACAAGTTTAATTTTGACTTGAGTGTTTTGCATCTGGGGCAGATCAATGGGGTGGGACAGACAGATACATGCATAGAGGGAGATGGGGTAGATAGGTAATAGTGAGGGAGGTTGAACAAGATATATAGGGAGCTGTGTACTTATTTTTTATTGCTTCCTGTTTTCCACCCGTCATTGCAACTGCATATTGAAGTGTTTGAGTACCCAAACCTTTTCTGACAAATACTTCACAGAATTTCTCAGCCTGACAGCTCTCAAATTGTGCAGATTGCTGGACAATCGTAAAGGCTGTAAGTGTAAGCCATAGCCATTTTGATTTAGAAAGCTAAGTTTCTAAAGCTTCTATTTCTAGCAAGTGGCATGCTAGATAGTATCTGACAAATATGCTTTAAATACAATCCATAACCAATTTCCTATTTTACATTGAATTGTTGCAGGAGACTGAGTGGGTGCCAGTTGTGTTGCCACTGCTGAGTCTCGAGGACTAGGACTCAGTAAGAGGAGCTGATGACCTGCCCCAGTGCCTAGTGCCACTGCCCTGGAGGACGCGGTTTAAGTACATAAACTACAATGTGTACTAATTCAAACACTTTTCTGCAGACCAAGCTATATGACTAATATGGTCAATAAAAATAATTACAAGAGCATACAAAACAAGCAATTTAAGTAAAGTTAAAACAAAACCCCTTATTTAGCTGTGGATGACTAACAGCGTAATAGGTACTCAACTCCAACAGTCAAGGCACAGTCCAGTTCTGGGACTGGTACCAGTGTGCAATGCAAAGAATGGATTAGAAATGTGCGATTCGTTTCGATTCGGAAATTCGGCCGAATTCGTAAAATTCAGGATTCGGATCGATTCGAATTTCCGAATTAAAAAAGTGCCGAATATACAGAATAAATCCGAATTAGTTCGGATTTATTCGGTAGATTCGGATGGCCATGGATTACACTAGTATTGTACAGTATATTAGGTTATATCACTCTGCTATGGGTTACACCTAATATACAGTACATAATACTAGTCTAATACACAGCACATCCCACCTAACACTTACAGAAATTCCGAACCCAGCCGAATTTATTCGAATCCGAATTAATCCGAAACGAATACGAACCGAATTGATTCAAATTTTTCCGAGTTCGAATCGTTCCGAACTGAAATTCGAAAAAATCAGAACCGAACTTTTTTGACATGCACATGTCTAGAATGGATCCAAATGATAGTTCAGCAACTTTTACAGCAGTATGGTGGTTAAAGTGAATGTCAATTTTAGCAGCCTGTAATTTGAATACTGATTTATCAACTCGTAACTAGCTAAACTGCAAAGGTTTTTTAAAAATATATAAAATAGTTTAGTGATTATATTTACCAAAATTCAATCTGTTCGCTCCCAGACTCCTACTCGCCACTTCCCACCCGCTCTATACGTATCTCTAAAGCGTGCAACCGTGGAGATCTTACAAACAGATCTATCAAATATGATCATGAAAAAATATTTACTTACTCTGCGCACACGGTAACGTCTGCGTTAATCTGCACATGCGTTTCAAGTATTTACTTTGAGTGTGGACGCGCATCACTTATGAGTCTAGATATCAGCTAACACATGCACAGAAGAAGTGCATGACATAGCAAAAAAGGTGTTGAACGACCCGGGGGGAAAACTGGATTGGCAATCTGTTAATTGCCCAAAGTGGGACAAAATGGCGGGCGGAGGAATTGAGGCACATAATTAAAGATTAAAAGGTGAATTTGTGCATTTTGTCAGGGTATGGCTGAGTGGCATTGGATATTACATAATTTAATCTCATTTAGCTAATATCTACTATAAATTGATTTAGCCGCATTGCAAACACTGGAATGGGTGATATCAACCCCTCCCTTTTGCTCTCAACTACAGACTTGTAGAACAAAAGCAATAGACAGGACTTCTAAAGATAAACAAACATTGGTCCCAAACTATAAGATAATGTCACATCTAAAGAGCCTTTGATCACGGTCTCAGAAGAGAGGTAACTTCTAATTAAATATTTTTGGCTAGCCTTCCCAGATTGAAATATTTAAATTAATTTAGCCTAAGAAATTCATTACTTATTTCACAAGAACCCCTGTAGAGAACAGTCGCTTAGTCTGAACTGATAATGAAATACACAAACATACTCAGGGGAAATTGGCCCTTATCGTCTAAGTGTTAAAAATTGTGCCATGCTGAGTTTTATATACACAAAGAATCTAAACTCATGTTACAGCTAACATGGGAAGTTGAAGGCCTAAGAATCAAGATTTCAAAATATCTTAACCTATGTACTTTTGATAAATTCTCTACATAGTTCTAAGATAAATTAATGTATACCTCAGACTGTCCAAGTAAATTGTATAAATGTATTTGTGGATCTAAGAAGAAAGGCCTAACTAACATTGAATAAATTTGATAACTTACATAAAATGTTTAATCAACTTGTTTCAAAATGGATAGCACATTCTTATATATTTTCAGGCATCTAATAGGTGTATATGTAATTGGTGCTGTGGATGGTATGTTTTTATACACCGTTACAAACTGCTATTTGTAACTGGCCCTTTAAATGGAAAATTGCCCTGCTTCCCTGGATTTTGGAGAAGCCTATTTGCCAGCCTCCTTCCACATGACTATGGCCCCTGGAAGATTGTGCCCCTGAAAACATATTAACTTTTATTGGGTGTGTATGGCCCTTTAAGAACCGTCTGGGGACATATTGTGACTTTGGTGAACAATGCCCCTTTAAGACTATGTCCCCAGACTTGTGAAATGACTTGTCCCTGGCTCCCACTTGGTTCAGTTTCATTGTGTGCCTTTAAGTGCTATGTGACAGACCCTTCAGTCAGAACTACAGAGATAACTGTTCAGCTTCAAGAAGCATTCTAAATACAAGTTTGCTGGGATCAGCTCTAATTAAGTTTAGTGATAAAACATTCCCATTGTCTAATCAGACTTCTAGTAGTGATAAGGTGGACTGCATTGTTTTATTGTGTGTAAAATGTTATCTGCTGAAGTAATGTTGTGGCCTGTCAAAGGGAGTGTCTCTATCTAATATCAAATGTGTGATGGGGGATTTTATGCCTCCCCCTGAGAGTGTCCTGTTTGCATGTAACCTCAATAAAAAGCAGGCTGTGTGCTCCAGCACTTCAGACCTATGTTGACCCTCTAACTTGAAGCTTTGACTCATGTTTGTAGGATACAGCTTATATCACTACAGGGATTGCTATGTTTTTCATACTCCCTTAGCTACAGGGATTGCTACAGAAGGAAGAGGTTCACCTACTGGAGCCTGGTCGTAGGTCCAGGGCGCAGAGCAGACGGCGAGATACCAGCCCAGCAGCGGTGGTTCATAGAGTCTGCATTACTTATGGTGGCTACGCAGCAGTTAGAGTGTCTACGGTGCTGCTGCTCCTTTGGTGAGCGCTAGGAGCATCCTTTTCTACGGCCCAACTTCCAGCCAGCCTGGAGGCAACCGTAACATTTGGCGGCAGCGGTGGGATCGCGTCCTAGCGCAAGGAGCAGCACCACAACAGCACTGGTATCGTAGGAGAGTAATTGAGGGCAACGCTAGCCACTGCGCAGCGTCCCTACCTACAGCAGCATGGAGCTGACAAGACACTGGTCAGAACCCTGTGAAGAGCACCTCAACCTGATCCGTCGCTATGAGGGCGCTGATTTCGTTCCAGAGGTAAAGAGGCGGCTAGTCCAATATGGTGCAGACCCTGCACAGGAGGTAGTCAGTCGCCTCATCCGGGAATTGGCTACTGAGAACAAAGCGGCACGAGCCTTTGAGCGCCAACTGTGGAGTTTGAGGGTATGGACACCTGGTCTCTCTACCCAGCCGCAGCATGTTCCACAGGGAGAGGAGAGCAGCGACCTCCCTCCCCAGCGGCAGTATACTGTGCAGAGGGAAGAGACAACCGGTCTCCTTCCCCAACCAGAGATACCAGAGGCAGCAGGCCTCATAGACTGGTCCTGGGAGGACCCCCAGCAGGCAGGTGGAGATGGGACCGCAGTCTATCTACCGGCCCAACAGGGATGCTGGGCAGGCGGCCCAGATCCCCAGCGACAGACCCAGCTACAGGGAAGGGAGAGCATCGACCTCCCTCCCCAGCCGGAGTGTGCCTTCCAGGGAGAGGAGACAACCGGTCTCTCTCCCCAGCCGCAGCATGTTCCACAGGAAGCGGAGAGCATCGACCTCCCTTCCCAACGGCCGCCGGAGTATCAGGAGGAGGAGGTAAGCCAATCTCCCCCTCCCCAGCTAACTCCTAACTTGGGCCCAGGGTTAACAGTGGAAATGTTAACCCCCACTGACCCCCACGTTCCCTTTGCCACCGGGCAGGACTATGCCCCAATTCCCCCAGCAGAAGAGCTGGCATCAGGACAGAGCGCTGCTGGCCTCTGCCCTACAGACCTTGTCCTTGTTACAGGACTGGCCTGCAAACCCCTCACCCCAGCAGAAGCGCTGGCACCAGGGCAGAGTGCCGCTGGCCTCTGCCCCCCAAGTACCATCAGCTATTTGCCCAGCTGCGCCAGGAAGGCCGAGGATGCTACACTTTCATCCTACAACCTGGAACTTACAGGCCAGTACTACGTATTGTGGGGGGCTACTTTGCTGCTAACGATTATTTGTGGGTGGGTTGCGAGACTAACTTAGGCACTGACCGGCAGAAGGTCAGGTGCCTGGTTAGTCTCCCTCCAAAAAGGGAGATATGTTACAAACTGCTATTTGTAACTGGCCCTTTAAATGGAAAATTGCCCTGCTTCCCTGGATTTTGGAGAAGCCTATTTGCCAGCCTCCTTCCACATGACTATGGCCCCTGGAAGATTGTGCCCCTGAAAACATTAACTTTTATTGGGTGTGTATGGCCCTTTAAGAACCGTCTGGGGACATATTGTGACTTTGGTGAACAATGCCCCTTTAAGACTATGTCCCCAGACCTGTGAAATGACTTGTCCCTGGCTTTCTCCCACTTGGTTCAGTTTCATTGTGTGCCTTTAAGTGCTATGTGACAGACCCTTCAGTCAGAACTACAGAGATAACTTTGTTCAGCTTCAAGAAGCATTCTAAATACAAGTTTGCTGGGATCAGCTCTAATTAAGTTTAGTGATAAAACATTCCCATTGTCTAATCAGACTTCTAGTAGTGATAAGGTGGACTGCATTGTTTTATTGTGTGTAAAATGTTATCTGCTGAAGTAATGTTGTGGCCTGTCAAAGGGAGTGTCTCTATCTAATATCAAATGTGTGATGGGGGATTTTATGCCTCCCCCTGAGAGTGTCCTGTTTGCATGTAACCTCAATAAAAAGCAGGCTGTGTGCTCCAGCACATCAGACCTATTTCTGTCCCTCTAACTTGCAGCTTTGACTCATGTTTGTAAGGGCCAGCTATAATCACTGCAGGGATTGCTATGCTCTGTATACTCCCTTAGCTACTGAGCTCCTGTAAGAGCTCTTGTTCCTGGATTCACCTACTGGAGCCTGGTCGTGGGTCCAGGGCGCAGAGCAGACGGCGAGATACCAGCCCAGCAGCGGTGGTTCGTGGAGTCTGCGTTACTTATGGTGGCTACGCAGCAGTTATAGAGTCTACGGTGCTGCTGCTCCTTTGGTGAGCGCTAGGAGCATCCTTTTCTACGGTCCAACTTCCAGCCAGCCTGGAGGCAACCGTAACATACACTCAGCAAGAGATGTACAGATATGCAATATTTAAATTAATATGGGATTTATCTATATCTATCTGATTGCTGATCTCAAGGTATGTATGTGATATTTAGATAACAGAAAGTTATTGAGTCCATGATGAAGGTAATAGTCCTTTTAAATCTTTCCATAGAATATACGATTTTTAAACACATTTTTAAGCTATTATAAGTGGAGTATATTCATGTTTAATCTTTAAATACTCAGGGTAAATAGTATGACAATCCAATAGACATGGAACATGTGGTTTGTTAATACTGGAAATTATAGTATATTGAACAAACATTTTAAGGTGAGATTTTAAGCTGAAGCAGTATTGATAGGGAGACTGCATTTCTGGTTATCTGCTGCCCCCTCTTGGATTAAAACTGGTATGACAGCCAAACGAGTTGACTGTTTAAACATATGCCAAACCAAATAAGCCAATCAGGGAGGCATCTTCCAAATAATTAATCAGGGACAAGCATTGGTAAAGGCCTATCCAATTATTGTGCGATTGATTAAAGAAAAGGAGGGATTCTTTATTTTTGGAATAAAGACCCCCACACACACAGTAGACAAAGGAGACAGACTCAAAGCATACATTTTTGGAGAGGAAAATACACAGGCTTTGTGCCAAGTATATTCTCTGCCATTTTAGGACACTTTCTTGAACAAAGGAAGATTAACTATTTTGAGGCCTGTATCTTTGCACAGTGGATAAATCTTTAGCTGACCCACAAGAAATTCTGGAAACTGAATAATCATTTGGTTATGTGGTAACGTTTGGCAGTGACTATAATTTAATATTTTAAAGCAAATACATTCATTGTTGCTACAGTTTAATTGAAGCTGGTAATTTTAAAAGGGTACTTTGCATTTTAAGCTTATATTCATAATCCTGTATAGGCTAAAACTAGTCATATTTAGTGCTAAGTAATTTATTTGCTAGATAAAGGTCCTTTGTATTGCACATCTCTAAGTCAGGCTTATTGTAAGTAAATGTCTGGTGTGTATTAAGTTATTTGCATATATGCAGATATATATTTTTTAATTTGCCTTATTGTAGCTAAATAAGTTCATTTCAGGTCAGATATATTGGTTGTTTGCATTAATATATACAATTTCTGGTGTTTTTAATTGAAGTTATATAGAATCATTTGTGGGCTAAATAACCTAATTATACTTGTCTGAAAGTTCTTTAATCTAATGAAATCCAGTAAGATTTGGGTGAAGTATCTTAGTATATTGTTTATCTAAAATCTGAAGTTAGTGGTCCATATTCTGGAATTTCATTGCGTTATTTTAATGTGATTCATTGTGAGTAAGGTTAATTTTAAAGATATATTTTTTATGATCTGCTGTATAGAATATTGTAACAGCATAAATGTGTATGGTTGATTCATGATCTAGTTTCTATAAATATAATTCAATGTGTTTATAAATTTAACTAATCTTGGGGGGGCGGAGCTAACCGCTGAACAGGATGGCAGCATAAGTTGTGAGCTCGCCCTGTTTTCTGCCTTATAAATAATAATAAGTTGCCCAAATTATCTAAAAAAGGTGAAACTTCACTATTCCCGACACCCAGAAGCACACTAACATCGAGTGGCATAAGGGCAAAGAGAAAAGAACATCTATTTAACGTGAAAATCTGCAGGCTCCTATACCAACGCAAGCAGCACAGGAGGCCACTGGTCTCTGAGAAACCGTGCACAGCTAACCGGCGACAATCTAAAGTCCCCAGAGGGTCGGGGCTCCGCTCTGGGGCATTATTGGAGACTTTGTGCCTCCCGTGAGAGTCAGAGGTTTACCCTGAGGACGACTTGCTCCTGCTGATACAGGTCGGACTGACACTTTACCTGTGGCCCGGACCGCAGATCTTTGTGCGCAAGAGAAGCCGACACTAGGAGTATCCCCACCCGGAATACCTGAAGCGTGATATCGCTCGATCGGCTGACACATCTTTCTTCGCTGCGACTGACCGGAGGGCCGGGGCTCCGCTCCGGGTCAGGCTGCAGCTGCTCCAGGACTCAGGCGAAAGACATCAAGCGGTGAGTCACGATATGTGGGCCTGATCTGGGCCGCTACCCTACACCAGCTGGCCGCTTACCCTGCCTTACAAGCCAAGGCTATCATCGATCCAAAGTAAAGACCTGACGGGGAAATTTAATTTGAAAGTGCGCCATTCCCCTCAGGGCGCGAGTCGCCGCCATCTTGCGGCCTCACATCGGCCCTTCCTTTGCAGTGGGCCTAGGACGGATCAGGGTAAGAGTGCCTGGCACACGTAACTGCATCATACACAATCAAACCCTGCTGTTTAGAACTTTAAAATAAGTGAGGATAGCCCAGACTACCAGGAATAGGGCTTCCACTGACAGGTTGCATCATAACAGACTATCAGCCTAACGGCTTCATAAACTAACTATTCTCTAAGCCAACCGACTATACACTCACACTGGGCCACGCAATACCAAGTTTGGCACATAACAAAGACACCCTTTCTGTTTCTCAGCCACCACACCTTC
The DNA here is from genome assembly GCF_027579735.1 of Bombina bombina. Lineage (NCBI taxonomy): Eukaryota > Metazoa > Chordata > Amphibia > Anura > Bombinatoridae > Bombina > Bombina bombina. The sequence goes on from NC_069510.1 coordinate 66,066,730, forward strand.
GGCAGAGGTGCCGCCTACATATACCCTCCAGGTACTGTGTGAGAGAGCCAGCCCAGCCTTGCTATTAACCCCACTGCTACAGAAAAGTTGGTTGGGGGTTTTTTTTTCTCTTTTTTTAATCAAAGCATATTGATGAACACTATTCCCCCCAGATTGCACGCTTTATGATTGTGCCCACTGCGGAACTGATGGACTTTCTCCTATAAACAGCAGTATTGATAGATTAATCTAGAGGGCAACGTCTTGCACATCTAGGAGACTGTGCCATTCCTCTACCTATTACCTAACTGCAAGGTCCGGGACTATAAGCTATACCTGCCCTGTACTCTGATAGCCTTCTGAGTTTGAATTGTATCTATATATTGTTAAGTATTTTATTGCATAATTTACCTGCTATGTATAGAGCTTTTTTACTGTGTGTAGAATCAGCGATATAGCCACGGTGACAGGGGACAAATTTTATTGGTTTAGACACCTAAATTCCTTAGTTCAGACTTCTGCATCACCTAGACCCAACCTACCTAGGCCCCAACACCCACGCCTCAGTATTTAATCCAACTCTCTGCGGGAATAGCTTGTCTGCCCACCCTCTCTCCTGGTGTTGTACCCCCTTACCCCTCTAAATTAAGTGATAACCTACTAGTTGTGAGCTTTTCCTACACTAGTCCCAATTTTTAGGCCATAGTTCTCCCCACCATTTTGCACCAAGTATTTACAGGGCACCTCCTACTTAGTACTATTCTGCATATTGTTGTAGGTCACTTAATGTCTCCCCTACATTGAGCCCCCTGTTGTATTCTTGTGAGTCCCGCCTCACGGGACTGGCTGCATTGGTCCCCCCCGCACCCCCCCTTTCCGGCCCAGCTTGTCTGGGCTGGTCACTATCACTCTCCTTTTCCCCTTCCACTTGGTCGTATCCCCCTTCCCCGAGGTGCGTGGGGCTCTTTGGAGCCGCCATAATTAACGCTGCGGGGCCCTCCTGCAAGACAGTCCATATTATAAATTTAAGGTCCCCATAGCATGTGCAAGGGGTAATTTGAGATGAGGGCTATGCTGGTCACGCCCAGTTACTACAACAGATAATGTCAATGCTCTTATTAGGTGTTTAAGTTTACCTTATGTGATTTGCTAGATACCTATTTTTGCTTAGGTGATTCCTCTAGTGGTTCAACGATCTCTGTGTATATAAGTGGTCAGGGTGGTACTCTACTGTAATTAACGACTCATCCCCTGGTCCTTCTATTTAACAAAATATGTCGCACTCTGCTAGAAAAAATACCAAGTCCCAAGCGGCCTCAAAACAGACTGTTCTCGACCATTTCTCTCAGCCACGCAAGGGACCTGCTCCTGTGAATAAGGATGATAGTGATCATGAGTCGCAAGACAAAGGATCCCAATCGAGCTCTCAGTCTGTGGCTCACCTTAATCATTACATTACCGAAAGTACCCTGCAGAAACTCTTGGCAGCCCAGACCAAATCTATCACCGCTGAGATTCAGAAAAGCTCGGCTGAGCTTAAAAAAGAAATAATGGAAATTGGTGACCGTATAGACTCACTTGAACGACAACAAGACGACCTGGCCACTGATCACTCGAACCTGCTAGCCTATGCGGAAAACCTAGCCGAGCAAATCTCCCAACTTGAACTCAAACTAGCGGATGTGGAGGATAGAGCTAGGAGGAATAATATCAGGTTCAGGGGCATCCCAGAAACGGTTGCCACGGGTGGCTTACAGGAGTACCTCATCTCTCTGTTCACTGCACTTCTAGGGCCGTTGGAGGGCAACATGCGTGCCATGGAAAGGGCCCACAGGGCTCTCAGGCTCCGCACAGTTTCATCGGACAAGCCAAGGGATGTAGTGGTCTGCTTTCACCACTTTACATTTAAAGACCAGTTGATACAAGCGGCATACCGCAAACCCACTCTCCCTGAAGAATTCAAGGACATTCAACTCTTGCCCGACCTCTCATCGCATACATTGCAACAGCGTAAACTATACGCCCCAACAACCGCTCTGCTGAGGAAGGCCGGGATCAAATACAGGTGGGGATTCCCCACTAAATTGATTGTGACCAAGGACAACCAAACCCACATAATTCCCTCACCTTCTATGGGGGGCACATTACTAGCCAATTGGGGCCTTCAGGCTGTCCCTGACAACCATCAAGAGGTCCGCTCCAGATTGCGGGTCACCGCCCCGGAGTGGTCCATTAAAGAGCAGAGGCCAAAGCGACCAAAACCTAACCCCCCCTGACCACACTGAGGCCTCAAGCCTCTCCAACCTGAGGGTGTTGAACCACACTTAGCTATCAATGCCATTCTTGCATACTGTTCTTAATTTCTGTATCCAAAGTTATTGTATCTAGCTATAGTTAGAGCTCGAGTATTTATATGTTTACTTAACAATTTTTGTTCTTCTCTTACAGAAGAGAGGGGCGACTGGTACTAGCACTAGTCCCTCCACCTCTTAGACAAGGTTAGCCTCCCCCCCAATCTTTGGTGCCCATTCCAGGGCCCCACATAAGTGGACTACTTCCACTTGCTCCCCCCCACATTCCACCTTCCCCTCCCAATCTCTATCTCCCATCCTTCCCCTCATCCCCGTAAAAGCTCTCTCAATGGCCTCACTTAGGTTCCTCACCCACAATGTTAGAGGCCTTAATACTGTGGGTAAGAGATGCCTCCTGTCCCGCTCTTTGCGCCACCACAGAGCAGATATAGCCTTTCTCCAAGAGACGCACCTGTTAGCAGATTCCCCCCCTCTCCATACATCTAAAGAATACCCGGTTTTTGAGGCAGCTTCCTACACCAAAAAAGCCAGAGGAGTAGCCATTTTAGTTCACAAAAGAGTGGCCTATGAACCCCTATTCACATTTAGAGATCCTCAAGCCAGATACCTCATTCTTATCTGTAATCTAGACCACGTCACATATACCCTGGTCTCAGTCTATCTCCCGAACTCGCTCCAGCCTAGGTACCTCAGAAAAGTTCTCTTGCATGTTGACAAAGTCAAACGGGGTAGAGTAATTCTAGCAGGGGACCTGAATATGGTGTGGGATGGGAAGATTGATAGGAAAACTAGCCCTCATAAAAGACTCTCCACCAACTGCGACCCAACTAGCCGTAGATTCAGGGAACTAATGTGCCAGTTTACTTACTTCGACATTTGGAGGTCCTTACATCCTCTTGACAGGGACTTTACCCACTTCTCCCACCCACACGCTACATACTCGAGGTTAGACTACTTCTTCTGCCACCCCTTAGAACTGGATCTTGTCCGCTCTACGAGCATACACCCCTGCCCGTGGTCGGATCACGACCTTGTCACTTTTGATATAGTCTCCGTCCATACTACCAGAGCTAGAGCCCCTTGGAGGCTGCCGCATCATCTCCTTTCGGATGTCCCATTCAGAGAGGAGATCAGGAAGGAGATCCACTTCACCCTCCAGACCAATGACACCCCAGATGTTAGCGAGAGCTCAATCTGGGGAGCCTTCAAGGCTACCCTCCGAGGCCTCTTCATCCGCAAACAGGCTTACCTCAGGAAGCAGGCTGGCCTCTCCCTCTCTCAAGCACATTGTAAACTGCGGGCTCTTGAGACCCAACGCCGGGCCTCGGACCCCATTGCACACAAATCTGAGGTGGAAGATATTAGACGGCTTATCTGCCAGCTAGAATTCCACAGGACGCAATCTAACCTCCTCCATTTAAAACACCTCATGTACTCCAAAGGCAATAAAGCGGATTCCCTACTCGCCAATAAAATTAGGCAACGCTCGGGTGCCACTCGCATCCATGAAATTAAACAAGGTACGCAATCTTTTAGACTACCCTCCCAAATTGGCCAACAGTTCAATAAGTTCTACTCTGAACTTTACAATATAAGTGATGAGACGACACTCAGGAAAGCCCCTTCGGAAAACAAACCTATTCCTCCAATCCTTAAAACTCCCCACCCTCGACAAAACTCACACAGAGAGCATTGACACCCCGATCTCTGGCCAGGAGGTCAAGATGGTCATCAAAAAGTTGAAGTCCCTTAAAGCCCCTGGGCCTGACGGCTTCACGGCCATCTTTTATAAGACCAACAAGAACTCGTCCCTATACTTACCAGATTCTTTAACAAGGCAATGTCCACTGGGAAATTTGACAAGGAATTCCTAGAGGCCTCTATCATTACTATTCCTAAACCCAACAAAGACCCAACCCTATGCTCCAACTACCGACCCATTTCGCTCATCAATACCGATGTTAAGATCTATGCCAAAATTGCTCCCGACTCTCAGATTCGGACCAAGTTTGTTTTATTCCGGGGAGAGAGGGCCCGGACAACACCAGGAGGCTCCTTGATATCCTCCTAGAAGCCAAGAGACTGAATAGACCACTCGCGGTGCTTTCTCTTGATGCTGAGAAGGCCTTTGACCGCGTCAGATGGGAGTACCTCTGGCGGGTCTTAGAGAACTTTCAGTTCCCGGAGCAAATTATTCGCGCAGTTAAGGCCTTATACTCCTCCCCAGTTGCCTCAGTAAGAGGATTAGGATTTGATCCAACCCCCTTTTCTATCTCCAATGGTGCCCGACAGGGTTGCCCCCTGTCCCCGATCCTGTTTGCGCTAGCCATGGAACCTTTGGCCACGGAAATCAGGGCAGATAAAGAGATAAAGGGAATTACCCTGCACGGTACGGTCCATAAAGTGGCCCTATTTGCCGATGACACTACCCTATTCCTATCCAAACCCCTTATAGAGGTTCCGAGACTCCTTTCCCTTCTCGAGACGTTTAGTACCATGTCATACTATAAGTTAAATCACTCAAAATCGGAATTATTTACCTCTGGATTTCCTGAAGAGATCTCCAGAAGCCTATGCGAAAAATACAAGTTCATCCCTAGTCATAGGTTTGTCTCCCACCTTGGTGTCAAATTGTCTAACTCCCTACCCCAAATTATAAATGATAATTTCAAGCCCCTATTAGCCGAGCTCCGATCCCTGCCTACGAGTTGGAATTTCAAATGCGTCTCCTGGCTGGGCCGCATAGCAGCTCTAAAGATGAGCTACCTTCCTAAATTTACATATGCCCTTCGCTGTCTCCCCATTAGGGTTCCCAGAATACAATTCCAGAGTGCCTGTACCAGGTACATCTGGCAGGGCAAAACTCCTAGAGTCGCCCATAACATTCTGCAATACCCTAGAATGCACGGTGGAGTGGCTTCCCCCTCCATTTTTAGGTATGCAGATGCTGCCATGCTCACCCACATCTCTCAATGGGGAGTTAAGGAGTCAGATTGCAAGTGGAGGACAATTGAACAAGCCTCCTTACCACACAATCTTGCCCTGAGGGATCTTATATGGTCACCACCACATTGTAGGAGGAACCTAGGCGCCACTAACCCGATTATCCGAGAATGCCTGTTTGCCTGGGACCGCCTAAGTCATAACCCTAGGGTGGCTCCTCATCCATCCCCAATTTTTTCCATGGCCGGCCTCCTGTCGGGTCTTCCTGACTCACACCCAATTGCTTGGGCTAGAATGAATATTACGAGAGTGTCGGACCTTTGGTCTACTTCCTCTCAAGTAACCTTCACCCCCTTTCACCAACTGAATATACCCCCATCCGCCCCGCCATACCTGAAGTTTGAACATTCAAGGGTCATTAGCCTCCTGTCCAGTTGGGGTTTTAAACCCTCTTCTTCAAGGCAACTCACCATTTGGGAGGCTAGATGGCAACAGGGGCTCAAGCTGGGCAAACCACTATCCCTACACTATACCCTCATAGAGGGTGCTATCCCAACTGATAAAGCCCAACATATCTTAAAATGGGAACGGAGGTTAGATTTCATGAAGCCCCCCGAGGAGTGGCAACACACGCTCCTATTGACAAAGAAGACCCTTCATTGCATTACCATCCTAGAAACTTACATAAAAGTGCTCACACACTGGTACTATGTCCCAGCCCGACTTGCGAAAAATTTTCCTGGGGCCTCCCCCACCTGCTGGAGAGACTGCTCACACATAGGTCACATGATCCACATTTGGTGGAGTTGCCCCAGACTCAAGCCCATTTGGCAGAAATGCTTTTCTACCCTAGTCAGTCTAGGTATCCATCTTCCCAGAACACCCGAGACGGCCCTTTTCCACCTAGGCACATGTAAACTCCCCAAACATCAGGGTTCCCTTAGCGTTTACCTCTTATCTGCAGTTAAACTCAACATAGCGCGGGCCTGGAAACGTACCCTTCCCCCGGCCTGGTCAGACATCTTGGCTACCATGGCCTATATGTACTCCATGGAAAAGGGTATTTATTATGCCTCTGGTAGGTCTGATCTCTTCGAACTGACTTGGTCTGACTGGAAGGGCAGATTTGACACTCTGGCTCCCTAGCTTTGACACCTAGACTATAGTACAACTGTACTTTTCCTGGCTGCGGCCCCGGCCACGTTCCTGTAAATCCGTACTGGCTCCTTACATGACCCTCTCCCTTCCCTTACAGGCCATTAGTTCACCCCTCTTTCCTTCCCGTCCTCTTCCTCTCCCCATCCCCCCCCTCCCCCATTGACACTACCTTATGTCCTAGTGGACTCTCGTTACTCCCCTTCAAATTGGTAGGAACGTCATTTTTGTATTGTCTATTCTTTATGTTTTTATGTTCTTATGTACTTGCACTTGACGTACGCTTGATTCGTACAACTGTTATATTTCTTATCCTCTTTGTTATAAAAACTTAATAAAAAACTACCTGGAAAATTTTTTTTTTTTTAACTAATCTTAAAGAATATAGAAATAAAATCACAATTTTTATTGAGGTCATTTTAAAGAATAATAAATTGTATTATAACCCTGGTATATACTGACAATTTCTAAATAAAATAAAAAACCAATGTCATCCTGATTTGTAGAGCTTGCCAAGATGACGAAACACTACGGGCGAGTTTACGTTCACTTTAAGCTAACTTGACAAATAAACTTGACAAAGGGTCTTTTTACCCCTTTTTGCACCTAGGCACCAGGCATTTCTTTAAAAGAATTACTTGCATTCAATCTTCAATTATTTGGAGAGTGCACTATGGAATTTTATCTGTTAAGCTTTACCTAAATACGGAAAGCTCAAAAATCATTTTTTTTTCTGGATACAGCTCCATGATCTCATCCTGCAAATACAAATATTTTGTTAACTTGTCTAAATATTTTAGGTTCATTTTCTTACTTATAAACAGTCACCCAAATCATAAATACTCATCAAAATATAGTTACTCATCAATACTCCCCTTTTTTGCGTGAAACATCCGTTTGTCACGCAAACAAAATGACAGCAAATTAAAAGACAATCCATGCACTCCTTAAAGTATCCTTAGAAATCAAGCAAAAACATACATCCCATTATTTATTTAACACATACAGCTCCTTTCCACACATTCTCTAAAAATTAAAACATTCTCTAAGAAATCATTTAAACACAACTGTCCACTACGCAAAAACAAAACAGCCGGCAAAAACTTAAATACAATCAAACTGAAAGCACGCACATGTACTTACACTCACTGAAACAGCACTTAGAAATACGACATTCTAACAAAACACTGCAAATAATTCAAATCCTATAACAGCCTTGAGCTATGGTTTTGTAAATTTTACCCTGCACAATACTATGAAATCATGCTAATAAGGCAATTACTTTTGAATATCAAACTAGTTGCACATTTACAAGTAAAATCCCAAAACATGAATAGACAAAGAAAACACACAAACACCTTATATTCTGGGAAAGGTCAGTGCACAGTGCAAACCCACTGTTAAAGAATCATGTTTGGCACAAATAATTTGGGAAAAGCTTCAGAACCCAGCCAATTGGCGGCAGTAACTAGCCACATGCTGTTACAGCTATAACTTCTATATAATCAGGATTTTAATAAAATACACATTTTATTTTTTTATATATAAAATGTGATATTCAACATTTTTGCAGCTCTGACTAAATATAAAAAAATTTTTAAAAAAGGAAAATTTCTGAATATACTAATAGAATAAAAGGACAATTTACCCCCAAAAAAATCTCCCCTTGAAATTGTTCCCAATGATCCATTTTACCCGATGTAGTGTATTTAATAGTTTACAAGTAGCTCCTTTACCCTTATTTTGGCATTTGAAATAGCTTATTTAGCCTGTGGTATACCCACTTATAGTAAAATATTGTATACGGCAGTCTCAGCTATTAAATAGCCCAAGTAAACAGTCAGAAGAATAAACCACTCAGTGGGGGGCAGGATAGTTAATAAAATTATAATTTTCCATTGTTCTGTCTAAGTATTGAGCTTTGGTTTTCCAGACAAAGGTAAGATAAGGAACATATTGAGATAATACCTGAAACCCATTGTAGTGGTTTAAAGGCACAAAACCAGCTAATTCATATATACCAAAACCTGAAAATGCAATTTCTCCTACATTTTATGCTATACAACTGGCATAAAAAAATCATTGAAAATAAAATAAAACAATTTCAGTATACCGTCTCTTGGGGCTGACCATTTATCATATGTATAATACATATAACCTAGCCATGTTTAGGAAACTTGTCTTATTTACTATTAAAATTCTACTTTACTGTATCATAACCCGTATATATTTAAATGAGAGCTCTCATTCATTTCTAAAGTCACTAAGAAACTTACAAATTCTTATAATTTTAAACAACCAAACCATCACAGCACAATTACACAGCAATGTTACCAGTTGTATTACAACGCTACTGAATAACTACTTGCAAAAGACCCAAATACTTTAGATACTTTTAGCATACTGCTTAGACTCTTTTCCACAAAGATTTGCATAAATTATTCCACATAACATACTTAAATCAACCTATTAATCACTTGCCAGAAAAACTCACTTGTTACCAAAACTAAAATCACGCACAAATTTCTTAGTTGACTTGCAAAAACTATATATTTTATATGCCTTAAACAGGTGGAAACATTAAATCTCTCATCAGTCCTTAAATGCATAAAAGGAATGTCACTTAAAACTAAAAACAATTTATTCTTACCTGATAAATGTATTTCTTGACACGGTGAGTCCACGGATCATCTTTATTACTGTTGGGAATATCACTCCTGACCAGCAGGAGGCGGTAAAGAGCACCACAGCAAAAGCTGTTCAATACCACTCCCCCTACCCACAATCCCCAGTCATTCGACCAAAGGGAAAGGAGAAAGGAAGTAATCTAAGGTGCAGAGGTGCCTGAAGTTTATAGAAAAGCAAACTGTCTGAAAAACAGGGCAGGCCATGGACTCACCGTGTCAAGAAATAAATTTATCAGGTAATACATTTTTTTCCTTCAAATGACATGGTGAGTCCACTGATCATTTTAATGTTGGGAACCAATACCCAAGCTAGAGGACACGGATGATAAGGGAGGGATAAGACAGTTAACCTAAACAGAAGGCACCACTGCTTGAAGAACCTTTATCCTAAAAGCCTCCGCTGAAGCAAAAGTATCAAATTCGTAAAATTTAGAAAAAAGTATGCAAAGATGACCAGGTCGCAGCCTTGCAAAGCTGATCTCCATTTTTGAAAGCCCAAGAAGATGAAAGCCCTCGTGGAATGAGCTGTGATTTTCTCAGGAGGCTGCCGTCCAGCAGTCTCATATGCCAAGCGAATAACACTCCTTAACCAAGAAGTAGCTGTAGCTTTCTTACCCTTACGCTTCCCAGAAAAGACAAATAAAGACTGGCAAAAATCCTTAGACGCCTGCAAATATTTCAATGAACGAACCACATCCAGGCTGTGCAACAAAGGAGGAACAACAATCTCTTGAATATTCTTATTAGAAACAACCTTGTAAAGAAAACCAAAGGCAGTACACGCATAACTACCTTAGAGTGGAAAAGAAAAGGCGATTCATACTGTAAGGCTGAAAGCTCCGAAACTCTTCGAATCAAAGAAATAGCCACCAGAAACAAAACCTTCCAAGATAACATCTTAATATCCAAAATGCATAGGTTCAAATGGAGCCTGTTGAAGGACCCCAATAACCAAATTAAGACTCCAAGGTGGAGTAGTAGACTTAAACACAGGCCGAATTCTCACCAAGGCCTAACACAAAGAATAATCTGGCACATCCGCCAGACGCTTGTGCAATAAAATAGATAAAGCAGAAATTTGACCCTTCAGGGTACTAGCAGATAAACCTCTCCAAACCCTCTTGGAGAAAAAGACAAAATCCTAGGAATCCTAACTACTCCACGAGTAGCCTTTGGATTCACACCAATACAAATATTTATGCCAAATCTTATAAATAAATCTTCCTAGTCACAGGCTTGCAAGCCTGAATCATAGTCTCAATGACTCAGAAAAACCACGCTAAGAAAGAATCAAGCGTTCAATCTCCAGTCGGCTTCAGAGAAACGAGATTTGGATGAAGAAAGGGACCCTGCAGAAGAAGGTCCTTCCTTAATGGAAGACGCCAAGGTGGAAGGGAAGACATCTCCACCAGATCTGCAAATCAGATTCTGCGAGGCCACGCCGGAGCAATGAGAATCACTGATGCCCTCTTGTTTGACCCAAGCAATGACCCGAGCAATGACAGCAAACGGAGGGAACACATATGCCAGACTGAAAATCCAAGGAACTGCCAGAGCATCTATCAGAAAAGCCTGAGGATCCTTTGACCTCGACCCATACCTCAGGAGTTTGGCATTATGATGAGATGCCATGAGATCCAACTCCGGCTGCCCCCAACTGAGAATCAAGCTGGAAAATACCTCTGGATGAAGTTCCCATTCCCCTGGATGAAAAGTTTGTCTGCTCAGAAAATCCACTTCCCAATTGTCCACCCCTAGAATATGGATAGCAGTTAGACAAGTTGTGAATCTCCGCCCACTGAATAATCTTGGCTACCTTTGTCATGGCCAAGAAACTCAGAGTTCCTCCCTGATTGATGTAAGCCACTGACGTTATGTTGTCCGATTGAAACCTGATAAACTGGGTTGAAGCTAGCCGAGGCCAGGTTAGAAGAGCATTGAAAATTGCTCTGTTTCAAAACATTTATTGGAAGAACTGACTCCTTCCGAGTCCATAGACCCTGAGCCCTTAATCAACCCGACAGCACCCCAGCCCAGCAAACTGGCATCCGTGGTTACAATCACCCAGACAGGTCTGCGAAAGCAAGTTCCCTGAGAGAAGATCCTGAGAACCACCATGGAAGAGAATCTCTTGACATCTGATCTAGAACAATCTTTGGAGATAGATCCACATAATCCCTGTTCCACTGCCTGAGCAAGCATAACTACAGAGGTCTGAGATGGAACCGAGCAAACTGAATGATGCTCATGACTGAAACCATCAGACCAATAACCTCCATGCACTGAGCCAATGACGGCCGAGGAAGGGACTGAAGAGCATGACATGTATTGAAAATCTTTGACTATCTTGCTTCTGTCAGAAAAATTTTTATCTCTAGAGAATCTATAATGGTCCCCAAAAATACCACTCTTATAGCCGGAATTAAGGAACTTTTTCCTAAATTCACCTTCCAACCGTAGGAGCGCAGGAAAGACAACTCCGTGTGGGAGGTTGCTAGTTGAAAAGATGGAGCCTGAACTAGAACGTCGTCCAGATAAGGAGCCACTGCAACACCCTTCAATCAAAGCACCGCCAACAAAGCTCCCAGGACCTTTGAAAAAATTCTGGGAGCTGTTGCCAGACCAAAAAGAAAAGCTACAAACTGAAAATGTTTGTCTAGAAATACAAATCTTAGGAACCTGTGATAATTCCTGTGAATGGGTATATGCAGATACACATCCTTTAGATCCACTGTGGTCATGATCTGACCTTCCTAAACCAAAGGAAGAATGGAACAAATAGTTTCCATCTTGAAAGATGGAACCTTGAGAAACTTTTTTACACTCTTGAGATCTAAAATAGGTCTGTAAGTTCCCTCCTTTTTGGAAGAGATTGGAATAAAAACCCAGACCCTGTTCCTGAACAGAACTCACTCCCATGTCAGAAAGATTCTAAACACAACGTAAGAACACCTCTCCTTTTATCTGGTTTACAGATAACCTGGAGAAAAGAAACCTGCCTCTGGGAGGAAAATTCTTGAACTCCAGTTTGTAACCCTGGGACACGATATCTACCACCCAGGGATCCTGAACATCTCGAACCCAAGCTTGAGCGAAAAAAGAATCTGCCCCACAAGATCCATTCCCAGATCGGGGGCAGACCTTTCATGCTGATTTTGAGTCGGCAACATGTTTCCTGGATTGCCTCCTCTTATTCCAAGACTGATTTGACTTCCAAGATGGCTTGGACTGTTACTGCTTGGAGGAAGAAGAGGAAGATTTACCAGAGAAGTTACGAAAGGAACGAAAATTACTCTGCCGAACCTTCTGTTTATTTCTTTTATCCTGAGGAAGAGAATGCCCCTTCCCTCCCGTAATATCAGAAATAATCTCAGCCAAACCTGGCCCAAAGTCTTACCCTTGTAAGGAACAGACAAAAGCTTAGACTTAGAGGACATATCCGCAGACCATGATTTTAACCATATAGCTCTGCGAGCTAAAATAGCAAAACCAGAAATTTTAGCTCCTAACTTGACCTGAAGATAAGCATCTTGAGGAGAATCATCTTCAAAGCCTTGATTCGATCTTGAATTTCTTACAGAGGAGTATCTTGCTTAAAAGAATCAGACTATGCATCAAACCAATATGCCGCAGCACTAGTAACCATAGCAATACATGCAGCCAGTTGCCATTGATAACATATCTTTTTAAACAAAGCTTCCATCTTCTTATCCATAGGATCTTTAAAGGAACAGCTGTCTTCAATAGGAATAGTGGTCCTCTTGGTCAGAATGGAAACTGCTCCCTCCATCTTAGGAACCATCTGCCAAGATTCTTTAATAGAATCGGCAATAGGAAACATCTTCCTGAAAATTGGAGAAGGGGGAAAAAATACCAGGCTTCTCCCATTCTCATGCAATAATATCTGAAACACGATCTGGTATAGGAAAAACTTCGAGGAAGGGACATCAAAAAAATTAAGTTTACTAGATTTCTTAGGTATAACCATGACTGACGCCTCAGTCATCCAAGGTAGCCAAAACCTCCTTGAGTAACAAACGGAGGTGCTCCAGCTTAAACCTAAAGGAAACATCAGGTTCAGAAAAAAGATTTACACTATCAGAATCCAAGATCTCACCCTCAGATGCTACTGAAGTATCTTCCTCCTCAGACCTATGAGAAAAAATAGACAATTGCAACAGAATCAGAAACCCAATACTTCCTCTTGCGCTTCCCCTGTAACATAGGAAAAGCAGACTGCGTCAGATACTGCAGAGGATATATGGGTAGCAATATCCAGCAAGGAAAAACCAACCTGAGACAAAACAGCGTACTGCAGAAGATTGGGACGTATGAGGAGAAAGCTGCAGATTAGCCTGAACAGGAGACTCCTGAACATCCGCCCTAGACAATGAAGGCTCAGAATCAAGAAGTCTATCCTTGTAATGTTTTCTCCATATAAGGGATAGGAAGGTCAACATTAGTATTTAGACAGAAGAAGCAACAGCTTGCAGGGCCTCTTGGTCCATCTTATTCCAAAGGAAAAAACCTTAATCAATAAAAAATTCTAAGTTTAAATCAGAATTTTAATGAAACAAAAAACGTTACTGTCCCTTTAAATTTTAAACAGACTTTATCCAAACTGCACAGTAAATCTTGCAACAATTTCACAAAATGAATGCAAAGACACCAACATTAGTCCCTGAAATTCAGACAAACTAAAATATAAACAGAGCAACAGCCCCACAAAAAAAAAAAAAAACAGACAACCTCCACACCTCAGCAAGCTCTGCTGAGATGCCTACCTGACCTCCTTGCTGCCAGAAACAGTCAGAAAATGATCCGGACTCTTATACAGCCGCACCGGAGAAAACTCTGAACTACCTCTGAGGAGCTATGCAACAGAGCTACAACATCCAGGAACAGGAAACAGCTAAAAGGGTGCCAAAAACGTCCTTGCTATCTTAGATAAGCCTGCCTATTGTGGGCGTGGCCTAACAAACCTCCCGGTAGCCATTAATACACAAGCAAAAAACATGTACACCAAAGTGAAAACATAAAACTGAGCCAAACATCCCCAGTGCCTGCAAAACTGCCATACAATAAACAGTTAACCTAGAAAGCGGATTGTATATTTAAACAGAATTAACTGTCAAGGTACTAAATTCGCCAATATCAAAACAGGGAAAGAAATAGGCACTTAGCGCAAAAATCTGTCCGGCAGCAGGACAGTTCACTTGGTATGAGAGGGGCTGCCTACCTCACATGGACCTGTGGAAAAAAGAAAAGGCTGAGTAAACTTAAACTTTTAACCAAGGACAGCATGAAATTACTTGGCAGGCCCAGTGGGGATTATACCCCTCGAGTTGCCAAATGCTTAAAAGCCACCACTTGCTCTACTGAAGAGACTGACATGGATTACAGCTAAACCTCAAAGAAAACCAGAGCAAACTTGCTTTGCTTAAAAAAAATAAACTTGATTGAAGAATCAGACACCTAACTTTACCCCCTCCTTGCAACTGATACAAGCAAAGAGAATGACTGGGGATTGAGAGTAGGGGGAGTGGTATTAAACAGCTTTTGCTGTGGTGCTCTTTGCACAGTAATTAAGATGATCCGTGGACTCAGTCATTTGAAAGAAATGCAATTGACAGAATTAAGCACTATACACATGATTTTAAAATAATATTACAGCAATAACACTTCAAGCAAATTACAGCATCAGATTTCTTAACTAACACTGATACACAGTTAAAGGGACATAATACTCATATGCTAAATCATTTGAAACGGATGCAGTATAACTAAAAAGCTGACAGGAAAATATCACCTGAGCATCTCTATGTAAAAAAGGAAGATATTTTACCTCACAATTTCCTCAGCTCAGCAGAGTAAGTTCTGTGTAAAAAGTTACTCAACTGCTGTTCAGCTGCAGGTAAAAAAAAATGAAGAAATGTACAGCAGCCAATCAGCATCAACAGTCCTGAGGTCATGAACTTTTACTGTGATCTCATGAGATTTCACTTAACTCATGAGATTTCATTGTAAACTTCCTTAAGCTGAATAGGGAAATAAGATGAGTGCACGTAAGCTCGCTCCTTCCGCTGTCCCGGGACAGACACTTATTTGTTGCTTAGAAGTCCTTTACAATGGGATGTGGCTACTGAAAAACTTTTGAGGTAAAATATCTTTTTACATAGAGATGTTCAGGTGATATTTTCTAGTCAGCTTTTACAGCTATACTGCATCACTTCCAAGTGTTTCAACATTTGGGTATTATGCCCCTTTAAGAGCTTTGGCCTAATTACCAGTCAGAAAACAGATAAAACATGCATCACAGCCAGAATTTTGCAGCAGTTGTAATAACGTATATAAACTTGCATACCGTTAATATTTCACTCAATTCACTCCCAACATTTATTTTTATGCAATTTAACATACATCAAACTTTTAAAGACACAGGAAACATTTTATTAATGTTCTAAGGAAAAACATACCAGAGACATTAGAAATACAAGTTGAACTTTCCAAATTTTAAAATGTATTTAAGATTGTCCGAAAGCTAAGAATGGCCATTTCCAGAAATTTTGAATAATTTTTAGACAGGATAAATCCTCAGATATTTAGTGAGTAAACCTTTTACACTTAACATGGGACAGTGAAACAGACACACACTTCTTACACATAAATTACACAGAAAACAGTTTCGTTACTTTAAAGGGACAGTCTACACCAGAATTGTCATTGTTTTAACAGATAGATAATCCCTTTATTACTCATTCCCCAGTTTTGCATAACCAACACAGTTATATTAATACACTTAACCTCTGATTATCTTGTATCTAAGCCTCTGCAAACTGCCCCTTTATTTCAGTTCTTTTGATAGACTTGCAGTTTAGCCAATCAGTGCCTGCTCCCAGATAACTTCACAAGCACAGTGTTATCTATATGAAATACGTGAACACCCTCTAGTGGTGAAAAACTTAAAATGCATTCTGAAAAGGTGGCCTTCAAGATCTAAGAAATTAGCATATGAACCTCCTAGGTTAAGCTTTCAACTAAGAATACCAATAGAAAAAAGCAAAGTTGGTGATAAAAGTAAATTGGAAAATTGTTTAAAATGACATGCTCTATCTGAATCATGAAAGTTTATTTTGGCCTAGACTGTCCCTTTAAAGACCTTAAAACAAAAAGAAAGGGATTTCACATACCAAGCTATTTTTCAAGATGCATCCTGTCATGTCAGGAACCTTTCTCCATGCGTACAGTATGCAACAAGCAGCTACAGCACTAATCACTAAGCTCTGCGTTTTACTTTGAACAGACCCCACATTCACAACACAAGATAAATGAAATAAAAGCAATAAAGCAACAAGCATCAAGTGACCACTCAGCTCCAGTGATATTTAAACTACTTTGTGACTGTAAGGGACTTTAACCCTTAAAACAAGAGACTCATTTGTTTCAGTATAGCGAGACTTTAACTTGCAAACAAAGGGACTTTAACCCTTTAAATAAGGAGAGACTAACTCACGCTATAACCTGCGCTGGGACTCAGGGGAGTTTAACCCCTTATAAAGGGACTTTCACCCTTTATTTAGAATTAACACTGACCAGACTGGGTTCAGATTCAGAGGGGAAAAGCAGAATGAAAACACTTATCTACTTACCCCTGTGTGAATCCCACGCTCTGACACCAGAATTGTTAGATGTTCTTATGACCGGGAGTATCACTTGACACTTAGCAGTATTCTACACCTTTACCTGGAACTGAATGAGACACTTGGACGAGATCTCGGTGAACAGGAATCAGACAGGCAGCAAGTAAAGTCTAATCACTGTTCTGTTTATTATAAAGCATAACATACTTTTATAGACAATGGTTACAGTATATGGGGTTAAATAATTACATATAGTCAGACCATTTTACACAGGCTAGTTTAGAACAAAGAACTATATTAAAAATAAGGAATAAAGAAATATTTTAATGAGCGAGGAGTGTTAGATAAAAGTATATCCGGGCACATAGCCAAGACATAGCAAGGCCACTCTTGATACAGTTGTTGCATATGAAACTAAAATTCTAACCTCAGCATATTTCTCACAGCATAATAAACTACATTATAATGAAATATAATGAACCACTTAAATTTGGTGGCACTATACAAATGATACTAAAATGTTATGCTTACACAATGGTGTCAGTATGGTTAAATATACAGTTGTATGCAGAAGTTTAGGCGCCCGTTTTCCATGATTTTCATTTATAAATAATTAGGTGTTTGGATCAGCAATTTCATTTTGATCTATCAAATAACTGAAGGACACTAATATTTCAGTAGTAAAATGAGGTTTATTGGAATAACAGAACATGTGCAATATATATCCAAACGAAATACATCCAAATAACAAGCATGAGATTTTCCAAACTGATAAAGGAGCGTTCAGATTTGCAGCTCCCCAAATGTCTTGTTCCTAGTGAGGGAGAAAAAAAAAATCTTTAGTGAGTTTCTTGGTATTGAATTACAAAAAAATCTGTACTTACAAGTTAGAAAGAACTTGCGTTTGGAAATCTGATTACCACGCCCAGCAGCACCGTAGAAGACGCTGTAATAAAAGCAGTTATCCTCATGATTGCTTTAGGTTGTTTGCAGTCTCAATCTGACCGTTAAATTCAAAAGCAGCTTAACAGATCTGCTCCGCTACGGAAGCCTCTGAGACACAAGCAATGCATTTCTAATCTTTTTCAAGCTCAGTGAGATTTGCAGCAAGGAGCCATTTTAACCTGACTTGATTAAAGGTACCTTTGGGCTTAAAGGGACCTAATGCCTCTTATTTAAAGGTACACTGAACCCAATTTTTTTCTTTTGTGATTCAGATAGAGCATGCAATTTTAAGCAACTTTCTAATTTAGTCCTATTATAAATATTTCTTTGTTCTCTTGCTACCTTTATTTGAAAAATAAAAGGCATCTAAGCTATTTTTTAGTTCAGACCCTGGATAGCACTTGTTTATTGGTTAAATTAATCCACCAATCAGCAAGAACCCAGGTTGTTCACCAAAAATGGGCCGGCATCTAAACTTGCATTCTTGCTTTTAAAATAAAGATACCAAGAGAATGAAGAAAATTTTATAATAGGAGTACATTAGAAAGTTGCTTAAAATTGCATGCTCTATCTGAATCATACAAGAAAACATTTGGGTTCAGTGTCCCTTTAATTTTGTTTTATAAACACCTGCAATACAGTTTATTAAAATGCCAATCTCATTTCTACATTAAATTATGACATATGAAAGCGTATTTAAGTCAAAGATCCACTTTGCCTCTAGCCTGAGGAGTTTTCCTAATATTTGCTCCTCTCCAATTAGGTCTGACCTTGTCTATCACCATGTAGTAAAAATGTTGGAGGTTGCCATTACAGCACTTTTTAAAACTGGGTACGGGCAGTGCCCAGTTCCTTTCTAAATCCATATATTCAATTGAGTTTAAATGTTCTCGAATTCTTTTCTTAACGGGCCTCTGACTCGCCTATGTATTGTACCCAACAAGCATTCTATCAGATTATATTATGGCCTGAGCAACCTAAAAAACATAATTTATGTAAGAACTTACCTGATAAATTCATTTCTTTCATATTAGCAAGAGTCCATGAGCTAGTGACGTATGGGATATACATTCCTACCAGGAGGGGCAAAGTTTCCCAAACCTCACAAAAGCCTATAAATACACCCCTCACCACACCCACAATTCAGTTTAACGAATAGCCAAGAAGTGGGGTGATAAGAAAGGAGCGAAAGCATCAACAAGGAATTGGAATAATTGTGCTTTATACAAAAAAATCATAACCACCACAAAAAAAAAAGCGTGGGCCTCATGGACTCTTGCTAATATGAAAGAAATTAATTCATCAGGTAAGTTCTTACATAAATTATGTTTTCTTTCATGTAATTAGCAAGAGTCCATGAGCTAGTGACGTATGGGATAATGAATACCCAAGAAGTGGAACTTCCACGCAAGAGTCACTAGAGAGGGAGGGATAAAATAAAGACAGCCAATTCCGCTGAAAAATAATAATCCACAACCCAAAACAAAAGTTTTTAATCTCAAAATAATGAAATTATAAGCAGAAGAATCAAACTGAAACAGCTGCCTGAAGTACTTTTCTACCAAAAACTGCTTCAGAAGAAGAAAAAACATCAAAATGGTAGAATTTAGTAAAAGTATGCAAAGACCAAGTTGCTGCTTTGCAAATCTGATCAACAGAAGCTTCATTCCTAAACACCCAGGAAGTAGAAACTGACCTAGTAGAATGAGCCGTAATTCTTGGAGGCGGGGAATTACCCGACTCTACATAAGCATGATGAATCAAAGACTTTAACCAAGACGCCAAAGAAATGGCGGAGGCCTTCTGACCTTTTCTGGACCCAGAAAAGATAACAAATAGACTAGAAGTCTTTCTAAAACCCTTAGTAGCTTCAACATAATATTTCAAAGCTCTTACTACATCCAACAAATGTGAAGATCTCTCCTTTGAATTCTTAGGATTAGGACAACAATCGCTCTACTAATGTTAGAATTCACAACCTTAGGTAAAAATTTAAATGAGGTTCGCAACACTGCCTTTTCCTGATGAAAAATCAGAAAAGGAGATTCACAAGAAAGAGCAGATAACTCAGAAACTCTTCTAGCAGAAGAGATGGCCAAAAGGAACAGAACTTTCCAAGAAAGTAATTTAATGTCCAGAGAATGCATAGGTTCAAACGGAGGAGCTTGTAAAGCCCTCAGAACCAAATTAAGACTCCAAGGAGGAGAAATTGACTTAATGACAGGTTTGATACGAACCAAAGCCTGTACAAAACAATGAATATCAGGAAGAATAGCAATCTTTCTGTGAAAAAGAACAGAAAGAGCAGAGATTTGTCCTTTCAAGGAACTTGCAGACAAACCTTTATCCAAACCATCCTGAAGAAACTAAAATTCTAGGAATTCTGAACGAATGCCAGGAGAATTTATGAGATGAACACCAAGAAATGTAAGCCTTCCAGACTCGATAAATCTTCCTAGACAGATTTACGAGCCTGTAACATAGTATTAATTACTGAGTCAGAGAATCCTCTATGACTAAGAATCAAGCGTTCAATTTCCATACCTTCAAATTTAATGATTTGAGATCCTGATGGAAAAAAGGGCCTTGAGATAGAAGGTCTGGTCTTAACGGAAGAGTCCAAGGTTGGCAACTGGCCATCCGAATGAGATCCGCATACGTAAACCTGTGAGGCCATGCTGGAGCCACCAGCAGCACAAACGAACGTTCCATTAGAATTTTGGAAATCACTTTTGGAAGAAGAACTAGAGGCGGAAAGATATAGGCAGGATGATAATTCTAAGGAAGCGACAACGCATCCACTGCCTCTGCCTGAGGGTCCCTGGATCTGGACAGATACCTGGGAAGTTTCTTGTTTAGATGAGAGGCCATCAGATCTATTTCTGGAAGACCCCAGATTTGAACAATCTGAAGAAATACCTCTGGGTGAAGAGACCATTCGCCCGGATGTAACGTCTGGTGACAGATAATCCGCTTCCCAATTGTCTACACCTGGGATGTGAACCGCAGAAATTAGACAGGAGCTGGATTCTGCCCATACAAGTATCCGAGATACTTCTTTCATAGCCTGAGGACTGTGAGTCCCACCCTGATGATTGACATATGCTACGGTTGTGACATTGTCTGTCTGAAAGCAAATAAACGATTCTCTCTTCAGAAGAGGCCAAGACTGAAGAGCTCTGAAAATCGCACGGAGTTCCAAAATGTTGATTGGTAATCTCGCCTCCTGAGATTCCCAAACCCCCTGCGCTGTCAGAGATCCCCATACAGCTCCCCAACCTGACAGACTCGCATCTGTTGAGATCACAGTCCAGGTTAGGCAAACAAGGGAAGCCCCTTCAACTAAACGATGGTGATCTATCCACCACGTCAGAGAGTGTCGTACATTGGGATTTAAGGATATTAATTGTGATCTTTGTATAATCCCTGCACCATTGGTTCAGCATACAAAGCTGAAGAGGTCGCATGTGAAAACAAGCAAAGGGGATCGCATCCGATGCAGCAGTTATGAGACCTAGAATTTCCATGCACAAAGCTACTGAAGGGAATGATAGAGACTGAAGGTTTCGACAGGCTGAAACCAATTTCAGACGTCTCTTTTCTGTTAGAGACAAGGTCATGGACACTGAATCTATCTGAAAACCCAAAAAGGTTACCTTTGTCTGAGGAATCAACAAACTCTTTGGTAAATTGATCCTCCAACCATGTTTTTGAAGAAACAACACAAGTTGATTCGTGTGAGATTCTGCAGAATGTAAAGACTGAGCAAGTGGCAAGATATCGTCCTAATAAGGAAATACCGCAATACCCCGTTCTCTGATTACAGAGAGAAGGGCACCGAGAACCTTTGAAAAGATCCTTGGAGCTGTTAGGCCAAGCGGAAGGGCCACAAACTGGTAATCTGGATGAATCTGAATATGAAGATATGCATCCTGTAAATCTATTGTGGACATATAATGCCCTTGCTGAACAAAAGGCAGAATAGTCCTTAGTTACCATTTTGAATGTTGGTATCCTTACATAACGATTCAATATCTTTAAATCCAGAACTGGTCTGAAGGAATTCTCCTTCTTTGGTACAATGAATAGATTTGAATAAAATCCCAGACCCTGTTCCAGAACTGGAACAGGCACAATTACCCCGGCTGACTCTTGATCTGAAACACATTTCAGAAATGCCTGGAAAGAGGGCCGCACCTTCATGTGGACTTGGGAGCTGGTTTTGACTTTCTAAAAGGCTTTGTTTTATTCCAGATTGGAGAATGTTTCCAGACAGAAACCGTTCCTTTAGGGGAAGGGTCAGGCTTCTGTTCCTTATTCTGACGAAAGGAACGAAAACGATTAGCAGCCCTGTATTTACCTTTAGATTTTTTGTCCTGAGGCAAAAATGTTCCTTTCCCCCCAGTAACAGTGGAAATAATAGAATCCAACTGGGAACCAAATAAATTACCTTGGAAAGAAAGAGCAAGCAAAGTTGATTTGGAAGACATATCTGCATTCCAAGTTTTAAGCCATAAAGCTCTTCTAGCTAAAACAGCTAAAGACATATACCTGACATCAACTCTAATTATATCAAAGATGGCATCACAAATAGTTATTAGCATGTTGAAGAAGTTTAACAATGCTATGAGTATTATGGTCTGATACTTGTTGTGCTAAAGCCTCCAACCAAAAAGTGGAAGCGGCGGCAACATCAGCCAAAGAAATAGCAGGTCTAAGAAGATTACCTGAACATAAATAAGCTTTCCTCAGAAAGGATTCAATCTTCCTATCTAAAGGATCCTTAAAGGAAGTACTATCTGCCGTAGGAATAGTAGTACGTTTAGCAAGAGTAGAGATAGCCCCATCAACATTAGGGTTTTTGTCCCAAAACTCTAATCTATCAGATGGCACAGGATACAATTTCTTAAACCTTTGAGAAGGAGTAAATGAAGTACCCAAATTATTCCATTCCCTAGAAATTACTTCAGAAATGGCATCAGGGACAGGAAAAACTTCTGGAATAACCATAGGAGGTTTAAAAAACGAATTTAAACGCTTAGTAGATTTAGTATCAAGAGGACTAGAATCCTCCATTTCTAAAGTGATTAAAACTTCTTTAAGTAAAGAGCGAATAAATTCCATCTTAAATAAATATGAAGATTTATCAGTGTCAATATCCGAGACAGAATCCTCTGAACCAGAAAAATCTTCATCAGAAACAGACAAATCAGAATTATGACGGTCATTTAAAATTTCATCTGAAAAATGAGAAGTTTTAGAAGACCTTTTACGTTTATTGGAAGGAGGAATAACAGACAGCCTTCCTAATAGATTTAGAAACAAATTCTCTTATATTAACAGGAACATCCTGAGTATTAGATGTTGAGGGAACAGCAACAGGTAATGGTATATTACTAATGGAAATACTATCTGCATTAGAAAGTTTATCATGACATTCATCACAAACTACAGCCGGAGGAACAGTTACCAAAAGTTTACAACAAATACACTTAACTTTGGTAGAACCAGCATCAGGCAGCGTTTTTCCAGAAGTAGATTCTGATCCAGGGTCAATCTGAGACATCTTGCAATATGTAATAGAAAAAACAAAGCAAAATTATCAAATTCCTTAAATGACAGTTTCAGGAATGGGAAAGAATGCCAATGAACAAGCCTCTAGCAACCAGAAGCAATGAAAAAATGCGACTGAAATAATGTGTAAAAAAGGTGGAGACAAAAATGACGCCCACATTATTGGCGCCTAAAAAATTTTGGTGCCAAGAATGACGCCACATCCGGAACATCAACATTTTTGGCGCAAAACGTCAAAAAAATGACAATCACAAACAACTTGGTCATGGTATATAAGAGAATATCGTCGATCTGAAAAAGGAGGTAAGAGATGAATCTCTACGACCGATAACAGAGAACCTATGAAATAGATCCCGTAGAAGGAGACCATTGAATTCAAATAGGCAATACTCTCTTCACATCCCTCTGACATTCACTGCACTCTGAGAGGAAAACCTGGCTCCAGCCTGCTGCGAAGCGCATATCAACGAAGAATCTAGCACAAACTTACTTCACCACCTCCACGGGAGGCAAAGTTTGTAAAACTGAATTGTGGGTGTGGTGAGGGGTGTATTTATAGGCATTTTTGAGGTTTGGGAAACTTTGCCCCTCCTGGTAGGAATGTATATCCCATACGTCACTAGCTCATGGACTCTTGCTAATTACATGAAAGAAATGTATTCTCTACTAGTTACTTTAGAACTAAAAGTTAGCTTTTTTGAAGCATGTTGACACAGGCTTTATAATGTTAGACAAGGATAAAAGCCTTTAAGCAAATTCCCCCATAGATCTTTATCTTTTTTGTGCTGGCCCTTTTTCTTTTTGTCCTCATCTGTGGGTGCTAAGTTTCTACATTTTTAATATACTATTTGTGGATATGATGGAAGGTACGGCCCCAGGATATGACTAAAATAAACCAATATTAGAGGATATTCTCTAACTCATATTTTCACTATTAAATTATGTAATTGAAAATGTATTCCTTCCTTATTTAAAGGGACAGTCAACACCAGAATTTTTGTTGTTTAAAAAGAAAGATAATCCCTTTATTACCCGTTCCCCAGTTTTGCACAACCAACAGTTATATTAATATACTTTTTACCTCTAATTATCTTGTATCTAAGCTTCTGCTGACTGCCCCCTTATTTCAGTTCTTTTGACAGACATGTAGTTTAGCCAATCAGTGCTCAGTCCTAGGTCACTTTACGTGCATGAGCTCAATGTTATCTATATGAAACATGTGAACTAATGCCCTCTAGTGGTCAAAATGCATTCAGATTAGAGGCAGTCTTCAAGGTCTAAGAAATTAGCATATGAACCTCCTAGTTTTAGCTTTCAACTAATACCAAGAGAACAGAGCAAAATTGGTGATAAAAGTAAATTGGGAAGTTGTTTAAAATTGCATGCCCTATTTAAATCATGAAATTTTTTTTGGACTTGACTGTCCCTTTAATCCTACATTTCCTGTAATGTTTGGTAAAAGCAGATTTCTATCCATTTCTAATGCTTCGTATTTTGCTTTTAGTATCAGTTCTGCATTATACCCTCTCTCCAACAAATTAATTTTCTAATATTTCTGATTGTTTGATATAATCTATATCATTACAGTTCTTTCTAATTCGCATAAACTGGCTTTTCAGAATATTTTTCCATTTGTCTAAATGGCAACTGCTAGCATGTATATAACTAGCATTAACCTGCTTAAAATAAGTCCTTACATATTTTACTATTGATTAATATTTCAAAATCCAGACAATTAGCTTTACTACTGATTTTGTAAAGGAAACAGATTTTTTTTCATTCATTACAGAAGAAAACATTCTAGATCCTCTAGTACATTATCCAGATTATAACGTCATCTATATATCACTTAGAGGACCAGATTTGTCCCAGATCAACAGTCTAAACTTATATTCCCATAGACCCATAAACAAATTTGCATAACAGGAGGCAAATCTGGGCCCCATCACCATATCGCATACGATCGTGATAACAGCTTTTATTACAGCTTCTACGGTGCTGCCGCACGTTCTTTCTAACTTGTGAGTATGGCTTTTTTCTTATTACAATACAAAGATACTCGATAAAGCAGATTTTTTTCTCCCTCACTAGGAATAAGACTTGGGAGCTTCAAATCTGAACGCTCCTGTATATATTTGGAAAACACAGCTTGTTGCAATATGTGTAACAATTGAATGTGTCATTTTTATGTATTTGTGATTTGTATGATAGCTTATTGGCGGCAGCTCAGCCCTGGGGCAGCCGATTACGTCCCCCGTGCGGCAGCTCAGCCCTGGGGCAGCCGATTACGTCCCCCGTGCGGCAGCTCAGCCCTGGGGCAGCCGATTACGTCCCCCGTGCGGCAGCTCAGCCCTGGGGCAGCCGATTACGTCCCCCGTGCGGCAGCTCAGCCCTGGGGCAGCCGATTTCGTCCCCCGTGCGGCAGCTCAGCCCTGGGGCAGCCGATTACGTCCCCCGTGCGGCAGCTCAGCCCTGGGGCAGCCGATTACGTCCCCCGTGCGGCAGCTCAGCCCTGGGGCAGCCGATTACGTCCCCCGTGCGGCAGCTCAGCCCTGGGGCAGCCGATTACGTCCCCCGTGCGGCAGCTCAGCCCTGGGGCAGCCGATTACGTCCCCCGTGCGGCAGCTCAGCCCTGGGGCAGCCGATTACGTCCCCCGTGCGGCAGCTCAGCCCTGGGGCAGCCGATTACGTCCCCCGTGCGGCAGCTCAGCCCTGGGGCAGCCGATTACGTCCCCCGTGCGGCAGCTCAGCCCTGGGGCAGCCGATTACGTCCCCCGTGCGGCAGCTCAGCCCTGGGGCAGCCGATTACGTCCCCCGTGCGGCAGCTCAGCCCTGGGGCAGCCGATTACGTCCCCCGTGCGGCAGCTCAGCCCTGGGGCAGCCGATTACGTCCCCCGTGCGGCAGCTCAGCCCTGGGGCAGCCGATTACGTCCCCCGTGCGGCAGCTCAGCCCTGGGGCAGCCGATTACGTCCCCCGTGCGGCAGCTCAGCCCTGGGGCAGCCGATTACGTCCCCCGTGCGGCAGCTCAGCCCTGGGGCAGCCGATTACGTCCCCCGTGCGGCAGCTCAGCCCTGGGGCAGCCGATTACGTCCCCCGTGGGGCAGCTCAGCCCTGGGGCAGCCGATTACGTCCCCCGTGGGGCAGCTCAGCCCTGGGGCAGCCGATTACGTCACCCGTGGGGCAGCTCAGCCCTGGGGCAGCTGATTAAGTCACCTGTGTGGCTGCTCAGACATTCTGACAATCTGTTAGTGGTCCCTGAGAACTAGACATGAATTTTCAGGTTTAGAGGCATATTTAACAAATGTCTGTCGGACCTGATCCGACAGTGCGGGTCAGGTCCAAACATCGCTGAATGCGGAGAGCAATACGCTCTCCATATTCAGCATTGCACCAGCTCACGAGAGCTACTGGTGCAACGCTGCCCCCTGCAGACTCGCAGCCAATGGGCCGACAGCAGGGGGTGTCAATCAACCAGATCGTACTCGATCGGGTTGATTTCCGGCGATTCCTGTCCACCTTATCAGAGCAGGCGGACAGGGTTATGGAGCAGCGGTCTTTAAACCACTGCTTCATAACTGGTGTTTCTGGCGAGCCTGCAGGCTCGCCAGAAACACAGGGCCTCAAGCTCCGTACAGAGCTTGATAGATAGGCCCCTTAGTCTTCATAAGGGGAATTGGCATCAAAATAACCATTTTATTTAAAAAGTAGATACCTTACTAGGGATGTTACCAGTAAACCTGTTCTCCTGTACAGGACACAGCTCCTATATATTCTCTCCTCCCCCCCCAAAAAAAAAACATGTTATCCCTTTAATATTGTGTAAATAAAATGATTTATAGGTGCCCTGCAATATACATCAGTATTAGGGCTGGCACCTAAGTATTTAACATGACACTTTCATGGTTAAAGCAAGACAGCTACAATGGAACTTTTTATATCCTAAATTAGATATTTCTTAAAGGGATAGGAAAGTCAAAATTAAACTAGCATGATTTATATAGAGCAGGTCATTTTAAGACACTTAAATTCACTTCTATTTTCTAATGAGCTCTCTTCTCTTGGTATCCTTTGTTGAAAAATAACACACATATCCCTACACTAGTGGGAGCTATTTGCAAATTTCTGTCAGCACACATTTGTCTATTGTGATTAGCTAGCTAGATGAATTCAGCTAGCTGCCAGTAGGGCAATACTGTTCCTTCAGCAAAGGATAACAAGAGAATGAAGCAAATTGAATAGAAGTAAATTAGAAAGTTGTTTAAAATTGTATGTTCTATAGAAATCACAAAAAATTGTGGTATCTTGTCTCTAACACTAAAGGTATGAAATAATAATAATATAATAACTAGTATTTATATAGCGCCTTTCTCCCAGTGGGACTCAAAGCGCTTTTTCAGCGCTTGCTCTCGGAATTAACCAAATCGGCATCTGAATAGTAATAGTTATTACCCAATTTAATGGTACTCATTTTATCGACCTCGGAAGGATGAAGGGCGGAGTCGGCCCTGCCGGGATTTGAACCTGTGACCTTGGATCTTTTAAACAGGCTTTTTTGTAGTCAGGGCATTTACCAACTGAGCTACCTCACCGATGAAAATAAGGGTCACTCACCGTCTTACATGATCAAGAGGTTTATAGAACATTTATGCAGCCAATGATAGAAAAGGAATTGCCGACAGCTGATAAAACAGACCACAAGGTCAAATTCAAAATCAATTGGAGCTCAGGTTTATAGTCAGTATAATTGTAACTACACATGAAATGCATAGACCAGGCTGCACCCTATAGAACATACTATGCTAAGCTATATTTCATTACGCTTTCTCACAAGCTGGAAGGATATTCACAAGAAACCCCAAAATATCACAAAGGGACAGTAAAGTCAGACACTCGTGATTTAGACAGAACATTCATTTTAAACAATGTTACAATCTACTACTATTTTATGCTTCCTTCTCTTGTTATCCTTTGCTGAAAGCTTTATATAGGAAAACTCAGGAGCAGCAAAGAACCTAGGATCTACAGCTACATCCATTGGCTCACCCATGTGATCAGTTAGAAACCAGTAGTGTTAAATACAAATCTTTAGAACCGGATGATAGCATAGATAAGGCCGTCCTATCAGTTGACGCCGAGAAGGCTTTCGATAGGGTCAGTTGGGATCATTTGTTTTTTTTTTACACTGGACCAATTTGGGCTTACAGGATCTTTTAATAACTACGTTCACCTAATCTATAGCACTCCCTCAGCGGTGATTATTAACAATTCATCCACACAATATTTTGATTTATCCAGAGGTACTAGACAGGGTTGCCCACTTTCACCCTGTTTAACCTCAGTATTGAACCCCTAGCTATCCGTTTACGACAAGAACTGGAGGGGATTCCATGGGCGGATGAGAAGATGGTGCTTCTCCTATACGCAGACTATCAACTATTATTCCTATCTAATTTTAAAGTATCTCTCCCTATTTTACAGAGTATTACCCAAGAGTTTGGAGAAATATCTGGATTCAAGATTAATACTTCTAAATCAGAATTAATGTGGATACATAAAAACTTGCCATCACATATGAAACATCCTTTTCGAGAAGTCTCCCAGATTACATATCTGGGCTTACACCTATCTAGAAACTCTGAGGAATGGTATAGATTAAATCACAGAATAGTATTGGACTCTTGCAAGAAAAAGCTTGATGAATGGGCCAGGTTACCAATCTCTTTAACTGCCAGGGTGACCCTGATTAAATCGGTTATCTTCCCAAAACTCCTTTATGTTTTACAAAACATTCCGTGGCTCCTGCATAAAAAAGACATTACTATGTATAATAAAGCTTGTGCGAAATTTCTATGGAATGGCAAGAGACCACGAATTGCCTCCCTTAAACTTATGAATTCCAAATTATCAGCTGTCTTAGCGCTTCCTAATATTCAGATATATAACTTGGTTATTATAGCCAGATTCGCTCTAGATTGGCTAACCGAGAAGGAGCAGATAACATCTCTTCTATGGGAATCTCAGGCCGTAACTCCCTTCCAGTTAAAAGCTCTTCTACATTGCCCTCTCACGTCATTGCCTTCCAATATATTCTATCTAGGCACCTACAAAAATATTATTATGGCCTGGCAAAAGCTATGTACAGAATTGGGCATCTCACCCTATGTCTCAATATTTACCCATAACGGGTAATCCAGAATTTAGCCCCGGCCTCTACAATCAGATATTTAGAAACTGGGAGGCAAAGGGCCTTCGGACCCTGGGTCAAATGCGAGACACAGAGGGACATGCAGTTACATTCCAAGAAATTGCGACACGATACGCGTTAGGGACGCATGAGTTCTATGCCTATCTTCAACTCAGGCACTTTCTCAGGGAGTTGAATACAAAACATGGGGACAATTGGACCCTGGGAGAATTACAGCCCATGATTATTATATATGCAGCAGGAGCATATGCTATTTCTCCTTTATACTCTGTATTAAATCAGAAAGCATCAAACCTGCAAATTAACGAAATGGTCGACAGGTGGTCTGTCCTATTCCCAGAAATTGATGAAGGGGTCATAGTTGGGAGCTTTAAAATAGCTCAACAGGGCTGGGTTCCGACGGCTTGGAGAGAGTCGCAGATAAAAATTGGGCTGCAGAGATACCTTACACCTGCGGTCCTCTCTAAATGGTACAAAACAAGGGTGCTTTGCTCCAAATGTTCAGCCCTAGGGGCAGACTTATTCCACTGTCTATGGAGCTGCCCTAAAATATGCCAATACTGGGGAAAAATTACATTTTGGATGATGATTGTTTTGAAATTGGAGCACAAACTTTCCTCAATTGAAATCTTCTTCCTGGTAAAATTCCAGGGTATCAATAAGAACTATAGCCTGATAAATACTATTATATTAACAGCTCGTACCCTCATTTTTAAAGCATGGAAAGCATCATTGGCCCCTACTATGGCCCAACTTAAATTGGCACTGTGTAACCAATTTATTTCAGAACAGTTTAATATGCCATTCCCACAAGACAAACATTTAGGAGCATTTTTCAAAAAATGGGAGCCATTTTTAAGATCCCTGCCTTTACCGCAACAAAAAAAATTAATCAAACCAGTTAGAAATTCGGAATTTGTCCAGATCAATGTCCTAGCGGGCCACTTCCCCGAAGACTGGGTAACGGACGCCGAATGAGATGGCTGAGGGGGAGGGGGGGGAATCGAGAGACGGGGAGGATTATAACTATTAAGGTTTTTTTTTTGTTTGTTTTTTTGTTTGCCCAGGCCGACATGAGTTGTCTTGCCCCAATAGGGGGGGGAAAGGGGAAAATTCACGAGACAAGGAAGGACTAGCTAATATATAAAGGTTTAACAGGTTACTTCATGCAATTTTTTTTTTTTGTTTTTTTTATGTTTCATTTTCACTGTTAGTTGATATAAACATATGTGTCCTAAAAAATTTTGATTGACTGGAATGATATAATAGGCACTCTTTCTTCTTGTTTTATACCTATATAGCTGTATTTTTTATATTATGTATATTCACTGTGACATGTGTTTTTATATTTGGTATATTATTATCCTTCTCTGTCTTTGTAAAAAGAAAAAAAAAAAAAAAAGAAACCAGTAGTGCATTGCTGCTCCTTCAACAAATGATACCAAGAGAATGAAGCAAATTTGATAATAGAAGTAAACTTTTTAAAATTGTATGTTCTACCTAAATCATGAAAGAAATATTTGGGGTTTCATGTCCCTTTAAATGATTTAGATAGAGCATACAATTTTAATCAACTTTTTAGTCTACTTATAATTAATTTGCTTTATTCCCTTGGTATCCTATGAAGAAAAGTACACCTAGGTAGGCACAATAGCCATACGCTACTGGGAACTAGCTGCTGATTGGTGGCTCACCCAGTGTTCAGCTAGCTCCCAGTAGTGCATTGCTGCTCCTTTAACAAAGGATACCAAGAGAGTGTAGAAAAGTAGATAAGCTGTAAATTGTGACAGCTTAAATGGACACTGAACCCAAATTTTTTTCTTTCATGATTCTGAGAGCATGCAATTTAAGTAACTTTCTAATTTACTTCCATTATCAATTTTTCATCGTTCTCTTGCTATCTTTATTCGAAAAAGGCACCTAAGCTAAGAAGCCAGCACATTTTTGGTTCAGCACCATGGACAGCACTTGTTTATTGGTGCTGTCCAATCAGCAAGGACAGGACAACCCAGGTTGTTCACTGAAAATGGGCCGGCATCTAAACTTACATTCTTGCTTTTCAAACATAGCAAGAGAATGAAGAAAATGTAATAGGAGTAAATTAGAAAGTTGCTTAAAATTGCTTGCTCTGTCTGAATCACGAAAGAAAAAATTTGGGTTCAGTGTCCCTTTAGAATTGTATGCACTGTCTGAATCAATACCTAAATTAACTACAATGCAAAAGGGCTTTAAATATAATTAATTTTACCATATTTAAGCAATTACAATTTTTTAAATAATTATTCCCTGTGCATAACTTTAGAGGGACACTAAACCCAAATTTTAATGATTCAGATAGGGCAGCAATTTTAAGCAACTTTTTAATTTACTCCTATTAATTTTCTTTGTTCTCTTACTATATTTAAAAAGCAGGTATTTAAAGCTTAGGAGCCAGCCCATTTTTGGTTCAGAACCTTGGTTACGCTTGCTTATGGGTGGTAGATGTAGCCACCAAAAATCAAGTGCTATCCAGAGTACTGCTGAACCTAAAAATTGGCTGGCTCCTAAGCTTTACATTTCTGCTTTTTAAATAAAGATAGCAAGAGAACAAAGAAAAAAATAGGAGTAAATTACAAAGTTTAAAATTGATGCTCTATCTGAATCATGAAAAAAATTTTTGAGTTCAGTGTCCATTTAAAAGTCTCATGATTTCTGCTGAACAATCACTGTAGAATGTAACAGGCTTGTTAGCCCCACACTTCACATTTCTACAGTAATACCAACAATTTCTAAAGTTGTTATAGAATAAATGATCAAAATGAAAGTAAATTGTGTTTATTAAACAAAATGTAATTTTTCATGTTTAGTACTGGAAAAAAAAATAATAAGACAACTAGTAAACAAAATAAAACCTAATTCAGATATAACAAGTGATTGTTAACACCTTAACTTCTTTCAATATAAAAAAATGCTTTGTTCCCTTTCTATCCTTTGTTGAAGAGTAAAGCTAGATAAGGTGTGAGGCGCTTAATGGAATATAAAAAAGAGTAATGTGCTTTTGTGATTCAGACAGCATCCAATTTAAAAAGTTTCCAATTTACTTATATTCTCTTAGAAATGGGCTGGATCGTAAGCATACATCCCTGCTTTTCAACAAAAGATTCCAAGAGAACAAAAAGAAATTAAACGTAATAAATTAGAATGTCGTGGAAAACTGCATGCTCTGAATCATGAAGTAATTGTTTTGAGTTTCATATCCCTTTAAAGTGATGGTAAACTCAACTTTTTAAAATCAGATCTGGAATGTAAGCGCTATTTTAGATGGAGTTTAATTCATTAGCTGTAATGAAGATGCGCTATAACTTAGTTATTAATAGATATGAAATTCAAATACCCCACATTACACCACCCACTTTAAAAGCCAATTTTCCTGTCAGCTAAATGATTGAATTACTCTCCAATCAATGCTCTAGCTACATCAAAAGTGCCAGATGGGGAGAGCGCTGATTGGACAACAATTCAATCTGTTAGCTCACAGAAAATTTGACTTTTGAAGTGGGCGGAGGAGCAAACAGTATTTGAATTTCATATCTATAATAAAAAGCATGTTATACTGCATCTTCATTACAGCTAATGAATTAAACTTCATCTAAAATAGCACTTACATTCCAGATCTGATTTTAAAAAGGGGAGAGTTTATCACTTTAAGAGCATGAATGTCTAGCATTTTATGGCAGCAGTGTTTTAAACATGTATAATATTTCTATAAAGTTTGTTGCAAGCTCAGCTGCCAGATAACTATAGCCATGTTCACAGTCTCAAAATTATCTAGGATTACTCTAACAATGGATATAGAAATAATCAAAACAGCAGTAAACTGAAAAGTTATTTAAAATGTCATTCTCCATGCAATCTCTTAAAGTTTAATTTTCCCTTTACTGTCCCTTTAACAGTACCTTCCGTTATCAGAACAATGCCCAGTTCAGGAAAGAACAATGATGCTTGATATAGATGTATGGGTGTTTAAATGGACATTAAAGGGATAGGAGAGTCAAAATTAAACTTGTATGATTCAGATAGAGCAGATCATTTTAAGACACTTAAATTCACTTCTATATTCAAATGTGCTTCGTTCTTAGTATCCCTTGTTAAAAAAAATTAATATGCACATATACACTTGTGGGAGCTGCTGCTAATTGGTGCCTGCACACATTTGTCTCTTGTGATTGGCTAAATAGATATTTTTCAGCTTCTAGTCAGTGCAGTGCTGTCCCTTCAGCAATGGATAACAAGAGAATGAAAAAATAGAATTACATTGGAAAGTTGTTTTAAATTGTATGTACTATCTGAATCAAAAGAAAATGTTGGTGTTTACTATCCCTTTAAACCCAATTTTCTTTTATGTTTTAAACAGTGCATACAATTTTAAACATCTTTCCAATTTACTTCTATTATCCAATTTGCTTCATTCTTTTGATATCCTTTGTTGAAAAACATTTAAATAGGCTCAGTAACTACTTATTGGCAGCTGCACATAGATGCCTCATGTGGTTGGCTCACTTGAGTTTCATATCCCTTTAAAACAGACTCAGATATGCTGCTTATAAATTTCCCAGAGCATGTGTGAGCACAGAACAGAGCTACTCTGTACCTCTACACTAAAATTTCCCCCAACTTTACACAAACTCATGTCAAGGGTTGTTAGGTCCAACTTACATATTACACACTTTTTTAACAGTTTTAAGAAACATTAAAAACATTTTTATTTGATAAAAGCCTAGTTTAGACACATACAACCATAAAGTATAAAAAAGCAGTGTTAAAATCTTAATACCTGCAGATCATGGATGGAAGTCTCAACACAAGGCAAAATAAACATTGCAGGGTTAGAGCTAAAAAAATTAAGCCAATATAGCTGAAAACCAATACAGCAAAAAAACAAAACATGAACCTAAAAGAAACTCTGGAAACCCACAGCATTAAAATAAAGACAATCACCTGCACTACCATGACCAAACATCCAAAAGACCAGAACCTGCAGGGAAAGGGGATTTTATAGTAAGTGGGTTCTTTTGATTGGTTGAGAATTTCAGCAGCAGTAATCATAGAGTATTACAAAGGTGTCCCTGCAAAATAACCTTGGTCAAGATCAGCTCCCTCTGGAGGAACTCAAGGAAAGTGCAGAAATTAAAGGGACAGTCTACACCATAATTTTTATTGTTTAACCTTTTAAAGCCGTTATGCCGTTCCATTCCGTCATAATTAGACTGGGCTTTAAAGCCGTTATGACGGAATGGAACGTCATAACTAACGGCTGTCCTGAAGCCTTCTGTGCTTCAGGGATTTAATCGCGGTCTGGAGGGCGTTCCTAGGATTGTAGGGACGCCCCCCAGATGCGATCCAATAATTGAAATCTCGCGATCGTATGCACGATCGCGTAGTTTAAATTTGTCTACATCGGAACAGTTGTTCCGATGTAGGCACTTTAACCCTGTCACGAAAGGGTTAAATATATATATATATATACACATACATATATATATATACACATACATATATATACACACACACATATATATATATATATATATATATATATATATATATATATATATATATATTCTGGTGTCTGCTAGGCAGAATGGCAAATACATATTCTCGTTACAGATGTTACCCAATATTACAACATAAGATGACTGGTGTTACTTATAACATAAACTACATGCACAACCAAGCAGAGCTTTAACTATTAATGGGACATAGCTCTGCGCTGTCATACACTGTGCATTTTGTTAACAAAAGGTTCCTTTAGGCTTTATATTAATGCCAAGATCACCCTGTCTGTGCCAGTCTTGAACCTCCCATGGCTGCTTGTGGGTACACTCTGGGCTGTAGCTTATCTGTTAATCAGGCTTTTGCCCAATAGTGTACTTACCTATTAGCAGATAAGTAGGCTCTCAGGTCAGCAGCTGGGGTATTTTAGAGGTGCCAGTCTAGGGCTAAGGCAGCACAAAAGTTTTTTTTTGGGGGGTTGTTGTCCCTTTAAGAAATCAAACATTTTTATGAGACATGACCATTACACATTTTAGCTTTTTTTTTTTTATAAAAAACATTTATACATTCACTCATATTATCACCAGAAGTGACTACTTCAACATCTTCATAAGCACCTCTCCTTATACAGGGGCATCTAGGTCTGTGCCTAGGGCTGTAGGATATGGGTGGGCAGGGAATTTTGTGGGGTGGAAATCTGGTTCATAAAAAGCAAATGTTGGGAGATACAGTACTGAGACATGTGACATGAAGATAATGGAATTAAATACATAATATATAAGGGCATTGTGTGTATGAAGCACAAACAAAACAAACTTTATTAAAACATTTAACAGAGCAATGTACACTGCTTAGATATTATCGCCCACAATTAACCTTAATGTACAGTTTTAAAATATTTTCTCAATGCTGCAAAAGTATTTTTGTTATAAATTAAGCAAGAGGCAGAATACAGTGCAGGTGACAGTATTTTATCTTTATATATCAGAAATTCAACCTTTTCAAATACAAGATGTTGCATTTTTGTCTCTTACAATGCTAATAAACACATTTTCAATTATGTATATTATCAAAACAAATAGTAGATAATTCAGAAAGATAAATTGTACATTATATTTAGGTTTATAATCTGAAAAAGTTTTTTTGTCTGGTGATCTATTTATATTTAATAATATTATATACATTTTATAGAATGTGGCAGAAAATACCATAAACCAATAATAATCAGTAATAACTTATTTGGTTAATATTGGTGCTGAATAGGTTAATTTTTGTCCAGGCACACTAATCATGCCCATATGTTATTTATCATGAAAAGTAATGTGATTGGTCAGTTGCTAGAACCTTGTCCTCACTGGGTGAAGAAATGTCATGTGACTCACAGCACCTGGGTATAAGAGTCCGCTGTGCAGATCAGGTAACAGTTTTATCTTGGTTATCTAAAATGTAAGATGTTTTTGTCTGTGAGGTACAAATGTTTTTTGGTGCTGATGCTCTTTTTATTTGTTTGTAGCAGGTTCTGTTTGCCTGATGTAAGCAACTGCTTATTCTGGTGAGTAATTTCAATGAATTATTTTTTTAAAAATTGTGTTTGTTTTGTCTCTGGGTTTCTAATTTATTATTAACTTAACTTTAGTCTGAGATTTTACCAACATAACCTGAGTTTACTTGTCGGTAGTAGTGCTAGTGAGTAGTTTTATCGCCTTATGACTTTTGTAAGGGACAGCTGACACTAAAATTGTTTTTAAAGATGGGTAATGCCTTTACTACCTAACTTTGAGCTTTGCACAACTAAAATTGTTATATTAATATACTTTATATTTAAACCTCTAGTAGTTTACTTGTTTCTAAACTACTAAAGAGCCTTGTATCACTCTTTTCTCAACAGGATACTGCTAGTTCATGTGGGCCATATAGATTACATTGTGTAAATGCCTGAAGTTATGTGCATAACACAGTACTAACTGCAATTCAATAGATAATAGTCATGTGATCAGGCGGCTGTCAGAAGATGCTTAGATACATGGTAATCAGAGTTAAAGAGTAAATTAACTGGTTATGCAAAACTGGGGAATGGGTAATAAAGGGATTTCTTTTAAAACAATAAAAATTCTATTGTAGACTGTCCCTTTATGAGCAATTTAATAACAATAGGGTAAAATCTTAAACCATAGTCACTTGCAGTTCAGCACTTTACTTTCAGAGCTGAATTATTTTTGTGTTCTGCTTTATAAACCAGCACATATATGCATATTCAGTAAACAGGTCCAGGTGTTTTTCCAAAATATGCTGTTTTTCTATAAAGAATAATCTGAACAATTGTTTATATTTTTTTGCAGAGGAGCTGATTAACTTCAACGCTTTTAGCAATTACTGAAACCTGGCTATCTCTCTGACACTGCTTCCATTGCTGCTCTCACTTATGGTGGTTTTCGCTTTCGCCACACACCTAGGCCAGGTGAGATGTTGGCATCTTACTCTCCCCCTCCTGCTCCTATCGGTACCTATCTCCATTTCCATCTTTCTTCTTCTTTTTTTCTTTCTTTGAAGTCCACTGCATCTGCCTGTTCTCCCCCCTCTCTCTGAGTGGCAGTTATCTATTGCCCCCCTGGACCAATTTCCAAATTCCTTGACAATTTTGCTGCCTGGCTTCCTCACTTTCGCTCTACAAATACACCTACCTTAATTCTGGGGGACTTCAACATCCCTATTGACAACCCATCTGCCCCTGCTAAACAAAAAAGGAGGTGTGATCCTCCAATGGATTGTACATCTGGATAGCACTCTAATTCCCTATATCGATGAAATATGGACAGAGTACTAAGTGGCGGGTGAAACTAAATAAAATAAAATGTAACTTTTATTGGGATTTTTAAAATCAATGGTAAGACAATACATTTAAAAATTACAGGAACTGTATTTAACTTAAATGCTGGACGGGAGAAACAATGAACTGTGTATTAAATAATCAGCATAGGCTGACAGGTAAACTGTTAAGGTGACAAAAAATATCTAGGGTGTAAAAATGACTACATTGGAAACCACTGTGTGGATATTAATCACTAGAAGATAAAACCCAGGTATTGGCAGACAGTGTAAGGTAGGTATATCACTATTTTGCTACTGTTAAGTGGTTTATCAAAAAAATAGTACTGGTGTACCACCAGAATTATCACCAGGTCGTCCTTAGATACGTAAAGATAACTGTGTGCCAGTTATACTAGATAATAACTCACTAATATATTAAGTAATAGTAAAGAGTACTGATAATATTAGTCTTATTAGACTCAAAACGTATTAGACTATCAGTACTCTACTATTACTTAATACCGGTATATTAGTGAGTTATTATCTAGTATAACTGGCACAGTTATCTTTACGTATCTAAGGACGACCTGGTGATAATTCTGGTGGTACACCAGTACTATTTTGATAATAGAAGTAAGTCACTACATAGACGAAGTGATACTATTTTTGGGTTCTGTGTACTATAATAAGCAGCTTA
This sequence comes from Bombina bombina, assembly GCF_027579735.1. Lineage (NCBI taxonomy): Eukaryota > Metazoa > Chordata > Amphibia > Anura > Bombinatoridae > Bombina > Bombina bombina. Next base: position 66,105,208 of record NC_069510.1, read on the forward strand.
CTTAGTCATTGCATAAGCGCATTGTAATCCCACACATTAGATAAACTAGTACTAATTATATGTACATGGTATAAGTAACATCTTGTTATAATATCAGTGGGATAAAAGTATTACTACTCTGTCAATATTGGAATGATATAAATCAAGTAAACTATGTAGCTACGGTGGTAGTATCTTGGTTTTGTGTAATTTAAGAATATACACAAGCAGCTTAGCCATTGCAAAACTAACTACAATGTCAAACACTTGATATAATAATCTAATTATATGCACATGGTATACCCCATTATACCATAAATCACTACATAGTAGCAGGATAGTATCTGGATATACTAAGCCTACACCACGACTGCTGATATCTGGTATACCTTATTATACCATAAACCACTTAACAGTAGCAAGATAGTGATATACCTACCTTACACTGTCTGCCAATACCTGGGTTTTATCTTCTAGTGATTAATATCCACACATTGGTCTCCAGATTAGTGTCATTTTGACACCCTAGATATTATCACCTTAACAGTTTATGCTGATTATTTAATAGACACACAGTCCATTGTTTCTCCCGTCCAGGATTTAAGTTAAATTCAGTTCCTGTAATTTTTAAATGTATTGTCTTACCATTGATTTTAAAAGTCCCAATAAAAGTTAACTTTTATTTTACCTAGTTTCACCCGCTACTTGGTACTCTGTCCATATTTCATCGATATAGGGAGTTAGCGTGCTATCCAGATGTACAATCCATTGGAGGTTCACACCTCCTTTTTGTTTGTAAGTTGTGTACAGAGCACCTAGTTACAGTAACATCAGATATTATTATACCAGAAGGGTAAAATTGATATCTAATCATCCCCTCTAATTGTTTATAATTATGTTCCCTACTATATCTCTCAGTAATGCCATTGGGCTCTTGTTTCTTTGCCATCTGCCCCTGCTACCTCAACTTCTCTCACTCACTAACTCCTTTGGCCTCTCACAATCCACCCTATTCCCTACCCACCGTGATGGATACTCGATTGATATGGTATTCTCCCATCTCTGATGTTGCCTGTCACCCATTTCCCATTATCTGCTCACCTTTAATCCTAATATAGATGCTAAACTTCCCCTGCACCAGTAGAAATCTGCACACTGTGGACCCTCCCCAACTCCAATCTTATTCATATATGCCTCCCCCACACTTCCACTATAACAATACTCTCTCCGCTGCACTTGACACTCTTGCTCTGCACCAACTATTCAAAGCCCCACTTCGTCTGCTCCAGCCCTGGCACTCCCAACAAACACACCACCTACAGAAATGTCCCCGCACTGCTGAATGTGCCTGGAGGAAATCCCGCTCTGAACCTGATTTCCTGCACTAAGTTAATTTCTTACACCTCTGCCCTTAAACTAAGCAAACCTACTTCTCCTCTTATATCCACTTAATCTTCAAACCCTAAAAGACTCTTCTCCATTTTCAACTCTCTACTCTACCTACCTGCACCACCCCATCTGCATTAAGAGCTCAAGACCTTGCTGACTATTTTATAAAACACTTGCCATCCGAAGAAACATCCCAACATAAACCTGCAATCTCCCAACTTCGCTCCCAGTCACCCCCTCTGCCACTCTCTGCACCCTCCTCCCAACCACTGAGTGAAGTGGCTTCCCTTTTGTCTTCCTCACTACCTGCCTACTTGACCCTATTCCTTCACATCTAATTCTGTCTCCCACCCTCACTCCGGCTCTTACTCACATATTCAACTTGTCCCTTTCTACCAGCTCATTCCCTACCTCCAAACATGCAAAGGTCACCCCCATCCTCAAAAAACCCTCTCCTGCAAACTATCGCCCCATATCACTGCTCCCGCTAGCTTCAAAATTACTTGAAAAACTAGTCTTTGATCGCCTAACCCAATTCTGTCCAACTTATTGCTCGACCCCCTGCAATCTGGCTTCCCAAAACTCAACTGAGACTGCCCTCACCAAGGTTACTAACTATCTCCTTTCTGCTAAAAACAAAGGCTACTCTATAGTTATCTTACTTGATCTCTCTGCTGCCTTTGACACAAACCATCCCCTTCTCCTATGGACTCTCAGCGCTCTTGGGGTCTGACACTGTCCTCTCCTGGATTCACTCTTATCTCTAACAGATGATCCTTCTCCGTCTCTTCTGCTGGTGACTCCTCCTCCTCTCTTTTGCCTCTGTCAAGGCTCTGTCCTGGGTCCTACTCATCTCTATTTATACTTCACTGGGTAAACTGATCAACCGCTATGACCTCTATGCTGATACCCAGATCTACCTTTCCACCCCTGCACTCTCTCCTGTCAATTCTCACATCAGCAACTGCTTATCTGGCATTTCCTCCTGGATGGCCTCTCACCACCTAAAAATAAACAGTTCCAAGTCCGAACTACTAATTTCCCCCCTCTAACTCTACTCCAGTTTCTAATTTTTTTTAAAAAAATTTTCACTGTTGGCGGCACCACTATCTCCCCATCACACCAAGTCCGCTGCCTCAAAGTCACGCTTGACTCAAATCTGTCCGTTTTTAAGTGCTGAAACTACTAAACGGATAATCCACTCCCTGGTAATTTCCCAACTTGACTACTGTAACAACTTACTAACTGGCCTCCCTCTCGCCAGCCTCTCCCCTCCAATCCATCCTAAATGCATCTGCCAGTTTAATCCACCTCTCTTGACACTGTTTCTGCTGCACCTCTAAGTGAGACCCTTCACTGGCTCCCCATTCACAACAGTTAAATTCAAAATTCTCACCCTGACCTATAAAACCCTCACCCATGCTGCCCCAACCTACCTGTCCTCACTCAACAAATATACTCCTGCCTGCCCCTAAGATCCAACAATGACCACCTTCTTGCTTCCTCTACCATCACCTCTCATGCTAGACTACAGGACTTCCCTCGTGCAGCACCAACCCTCTGGAACGCATTCCTCGTGCTGTCAGACTTGCCCCTAACTTCTCCTCTAAACGTTCCCTAAAGAACTTTCTGTTCAGGGAAGCTTATTAACAAACTAACTTCACTAACAGTTGCCCTCTATCTCCTCGCTAATCATTCTCACCTTTGCAGTCCCCACCTCCTGTTTCCCATCCTCCTACTCATCTATATTGTAAGTTTCCACGGGAATAGGGCCCTCAATTCCCCCTGTATTTGTCTGTAAATTTGTCTTATCATATTTCTCTATTGTACTCTTAAACTTGTACCTATGGGCAGCGCTGCAGATTCTGTTGGCGCTTTATAAATAAAGAATAACTTGCACAAACGGATTCGGTGCTTTACTGATTCCCCCCCATGTAATTGGCATTACTGCTGATTTTAAGCACAAATCTGCTCAGTTACTTTTTACATACTGTTAACCCTGTTAAATCTTTATTTAGTGTAACCTCACTTAAGAATGAAATTACTAATGTGCCAAATTGCAACCTGGTGTAAGCTAAGGCTGTATCTGCTCTAGGTTTTAGTAGAATTCACTTAATACTTATATGCAGCAACTAAGGTGCCCTTTAGAAATATAATGCTGTGAAACCAGATTTAACAGTAGCTGAGCCTAAAAAAGTCCACACAAGCAGAATATATAACCCCCATTTCCCTCTCCTGAATAGTTTAAAGGTCATGTGAGGTAAAGATTACCAACCAAAACTATAGCTACTGCTAACAGGGGTGACTAGTGCTTCCTATACCCCTCCTTGTTGCACTACTCCCCCCCGGGACAGTGTACTCCAGAATTCTTGTTTAAAAAGGCAAGTAATCCCTTTATCCATTCCCCAGTTTTGCATAACGCTTGTGTTAATACTTTGTCTATTTTGTATCTAAGCTTCTGCAGACTGCCTCATTATGTCAGATCTTTTGACAGACTTGCTTTTCAGGCAATAAATGTTCCTACTCTTAACATTGTGCTCATGCCTGAGTCATTTACCTATATGGCTGTGAAAATCTGTCAAAATGCATTAAGATAAGAGGTGACCTTCAACGTCTTAGAAATTAGCATATGAGTCTACTTAGGTTAGCTTTTAACTAAAAATACCAAGAGAACAAAACAAATTAGTAAATTGGAAAGATGTTTAAAATTGCATGCATGCCCTACCTGGATCATTAGTTTAATTTTAATTAGACTGTCCCTTTTTTTAAAGGGGCTGTGTAGTCCAAATTAAAGTTTCATGATTCAGAGCATTTAACTTAACATTCCATTTAGCTTTTTCTTAGTTGAAAGCTAAACCTAGGTACGCTCGTATGCTAATTTCTAAGTTTTAAGGCTGCCTCTAATCTGAATGCATTTGAAAGGTTTTCACAGCTAAACCGTGCTATTTCCTGTGACAGTCAGCACAGATTGGTTAAAATGCAAGTGTTAAAAGAACTGAAAAGGTGGCAGTCTGCAGAGGCTTAGATACAAGGTAAAAAGTATATTAATGTGTTGGTTATGCAATACTGGGAATGGGTAATAAAGGATTATTTTTAAATTGGGAGTAGACTTTCCCTTTAACTTTCTCTTTAATGGTCAGAAGACCTTTTTTCAGTCCACAATACCTATTTGGTATCCCATTTTATTCTATAAATCTATTAACCAGTTGGCTTTAATTGATCAACTCTGTCCATTCTAAGGGGTGTGGGTATTTTTTGGGGGTGGTCTTTTTTTTTTTTTTAAAGCACAGGGCTGAAGAAATGAGACATAATGCTAATATATTTAGATCCTTACAGTCCTTTTTTTTTGCAATTTTTTTTTCAGATAACTGACAGATACCAGAAGGTTCCTGCATATTCATTGGGTGAGTTCCTCCCCTTCCTGCTGGAGGAAGCATCAAAGACAACACCCCCGAAGATCTTTCTGCTCCATATTTGTTTCAATAAAACTTTATTCCTATTACATGGTGTCCCTGTGTTACTGGGAATGGAGGAGGGGGATGGGCTGGGTTGTGAGGTCTCTGCTGCTTCCTTCTCAGCTTTATTGGGTTAGGGTTTTGCATTCACATGCAAAGGTTGGTTTTAGGCTGTGTATATAATCTTATTGCACTTAGTGTGTAAATAAAAGTAATCAAAGATTTAACTTTAATCTCAGTTTGGTGTGTGGCTCTAGTGCTTAAAGGGATACTAAAGTGGGACAGATGGCTCAGCATACTAAGACAATGGCTGATCTCCTCAGCAACCTAAGGGTTGCAGGTTCGATCCCTGGCGAGGTCCACTCAGCCTTTCATCCCGAGGTCGATAAAATGAGCAGTACCTTGAGACCCTTATGGGTGATTAGCCGTGCTTTACAAGTACCCCATACATAACCCCAATTTTTTTTTCTTTAATGATTTAGAGCATAGAAAGTTGATTAAAATTACAATTTACTCCTATTCTTCATTGGCTTACTTATCGATGGCTAAATTTAGCAAATCAATAAGCAAGCATAACCCAGGTTCTGAACCAAAAATGGGCCAGCTCTTAAGCTTTACACTTCTGCTTTTAAATAAAGATAGCAAGAGAACGAAGAAAGGAATAGGAGTAAATTAGAATGTTCCTTAAAAATTGCTGCTCTATCTGAATCATGAAAGGAAAAAATGGGTTTAGTGTCCCTTAAAAGGTTTTATAGAAGCCAGGAGAGTAACGTTTGAGCCCATAGTCAAAGATCTGCCTAGTAGCACAGGGATATGATCCTAGAATGTGACTAACGGCTTATCTGCTCTTCATCAGTGTACCACTTAAAATGACACCTGTGTGGTGAATATCTAGATAGTAGTATAGAAATTAAGGGTTACTAAATTACAGCTGTATAATGTTGTCATGGTTTTAAGTATATTAATTATGGAGTAAAGGGGTTAAAGGAATTTTTTTTCTTTTGAGCATGCAACTTTCTAATTAACTCATGTCTTCATTCTCTTGGTATCTATTTGAAAAGCAGGAATGTAAAGCTTACAAGCCAGACCATTTTAGGTTTAGCACCATGGATAGCTCTTGCTTTATTGGTGTTTACACTTAGCCACCAATCAGCAAGTGCTACCAAGTGCTAAACCAAAGATGGTCCGGCTCTTAAGCTTACATTCCTGCTTTCTCAGACACAAAGAAATGGATTATATGAGTATATTTTGAGCAAGCAACTTTTCGTATGGTTACTTTAAAAAGTTCAGTATTCCTTTAAAGTAACTGCACTCTTATAGTATGAATGGCTTGTAATACCAACTTCAGATTATGAAATGTGAAAATTGCTTTTAACTAGATTTTCAATGAGTATCAGAAGTCTGTTCAAATTGAACAACCCTGCAGGAAAACTAGATTTCCTATTTTTATTTCTCCTAAAAAGTTGACAATATTATGACATTTCACAAAACAAATAGTCAACAATCCATAGATACTTTTCCTCAGTTAAAGGGTCCATTAAGGATCCTTTGTAGCCAATGAAAGTCTTCTGTAGAGGAAAGTTTGCCTTAGTATTGCACTGTAAACTGGAAACCCAATTTTATCAAACCATAAAAAGAATCAACATTTCTTTCCTCTTCTTGCAATATCGAGTATACATATTTGTTGGGATACAATTACTCATCATTGAGCACTAGCTTGTGTATTACCTTTTGGGGCTTGACCAGCTTATCCTGTTATACTAGATTGTCTTGGTGTTTGTGTCATGGAGGTCCATCTAGTGATTTAAGTAGTTTCCCAATAAAATTTAACATCCAAGAACATATCTAATTGTTTTTTTAGAATACCCATATTGTTCTAGGGGGGTGGTATCTGCATTTCTCGATAGTCGCTGCTGTTTTGTGGGTATTAAGGCTGATTTCCATTGTTGTGCAATGAGAGACTTGGCACTATTTAGACATATTCTTATTAGTATGGTACGGATCTTGCAATGACACTCAGGGGTTTGGTTTAGCAGGGCTACTACAGGGGAAAGTGAATCTTGTATCTATTATTTATAATGTCTGTTCTACTGACTTCCAAAAGGGAATTATTTTAGGGCAATGCCACCATATGTGCGCCATGGTTCCCGTTTCACCACAGCCTCTTCAACACGTTGCGGAGGATAAGGGATATATTCTATGCAATCTGTGTGGGGTAAGGTACCAGTGTAGGAGTATCTTGATTCATTTCAATGATTCAGGTGGAGTTTGAGGATTTACACGTGCTATTAATATTTTTTTTTTCCCTCCATTCTGTCTCTCCTAGTTGTAGGCCTAAGTCTTGGTGCCAGTGTGTGGTGTATGTCGGTAGAGAGGGTTGTTTCGCATTTTCATGTGCACTCTTAGGTAGCGAGAGGGTACCTTTCAAGGGTATTGCCGTCAGACATAGTTGTTCATAAGGGGTCTAATTAAATCTCCCTTATATTGGTTACTGTGTATGAAATGATTTAGATGACCGTGCTTTAGCCTGGATGTGAAGGCTCGGTTCAGTATAGCTGACATGTCTTGGTTTGAGCGTACATTTATCTAGCATTGTAATAATGGGTACAGAGTCAGGTAGCTCACAAGTGACTTTAGTGTTCTTTAGAGGTTCATAACCTCCTGTGAGTTCCATGTTTGGGGATATTGGAGTGAGTGGAGATTGGGGCGAGGAGAGTTTTGGGTATTTCTGAACTAGTTGGTCCCAAGTATCGAAAATGTGTCTGTATAGGGGTGATATGTGACACGGGGGGTCTAAGGTTTCTAGTGATCCATCATATTGAGCCAGGTTTGGGGGCTCTTAAGATCTGAGAGTCCAGTGATACCCAGGCTTTTGCATCCTTCTTACCATGCCAATCTAGTATATGTTGTAAGGCTATTGAGTGGGTAGTATGTTTCTAACCTCGGGACTCCCAATCCTCCTTCCCTTAGTGTCAGATACATGGTGGCTGCATTTATACGCGGTTTTAACTTCCCCCAGATAAATAAATGTTCTTTTGGAGCTGTGGAAGATAGTTTTGGTAAGGTGAGCTAAGAGATGAATGTGGCAGGATTTACAATCAAGGGTGGTTAGTTTTGTACCTAACTTAAATATATTATGAAAATCCTAGTATAATTAATAGATTCTAGTATTATCTCTTTGAGTCTCTAGAAAAGTAGCATGTATGCGTTTAAATATAACTGGGCAAGATAAATAGCAAGAGAAATAGCAAAAACTAGTCCAATATAAATATTTGGAAGGCGGTTTAAACAGATCGAACTGATTGAATAAAATAATATTTATTAATATAGTTAATATAACATCAGTAGAAATAAGAATAAAAATAACGATGCCGGCATCTAAAAACAAACAAGTAACAATATTGGAAATGTATCCAAATATATAAGGATATGTTTTCTCAACTGTAGCAAATAATCACAAATGTGGATCACACAAGATTCTTAAACCTGTATAGTCCTGTTATGAAGGCCAAAATATCCAGGGGTTGTCTGATCTTTGAAAATTTGTGGCCAGAGACTCCGGGTAGTATGTGTCCTCTTTTCCTCTGTGTTAAAAGTCAATGCAGCGTTCTCTGCAAACAATGGTGGATGCTATGATCCGCGTGTGGACACACACAGTTCCGGGCTGGGATGGAGAAGTTGTTCCGGTGCAGGTAACTCTTAGGTGTTCACACTGGATAAGGTAAAGAGTTCACACTGGATAAGGTAAAGAACCGAAGTTCAGACAGAGTACTGATCACACAGGTGGATTCGTATGAGTAGGTCCCGGGGCAGGAATTATACATATAGAGCCAGCTTAAACCAGGTTATATTAGCTGCTCAATGTACCTGTCCTACCTGCTTACGAATCCAATCTGTAGTTAATACTTAGATAAATTTAGTACACAGGAGCAATCGGCAAATTCTATGCGTTTCAGCCGCCAGGGGCCTTTATCAAGATGCCTGTTTGCTCACAATTACACTTTTAAATATCCCACGCTGTATCCTCATTGGATGAATTTGGACCTATCAGATCCTTGCTATAATGGGTGTAGTTTCTTAATTTCTTAGTTATACCTTTCCAAAGTCTGTGTTTGCATATTTGATGATTATACATGAAATTTAAAATAATATAGTTTAAAGTCGTATTTGTATGTTATCATTAAAACATGCATGATAATATCTTTGTTCGATCTTGTTAAAAAGCCGTTTATAGTTAAACTCAATTCATTGCTATCCAGTTACCCAGATTTCAAACAGCATAAAAATAGTTTATTTGTTAATTCTATAGTGCAGTGAGTTTTGTTAATCAAAAGTATAAAATATAAATCCTTAAATCCGGAGATATACGAGAGTTATAAGAATATTAAGTCAGAGAGAATTCTATATAAATATACATCATATAAAAAATATATAAAAATATATATATAAATAATGTATATGATGTATAAAAATGTATATAATGTACAAAAATATATATGATAAACAAATGTATATAATAAACAAAAAAATCAAAAAATCATTCTTGTTGTGTTAAATTATCAGCGATGTATTAAATTTGTTTGAAAATATGTCCCAAAAAACATATTTGTTTCTTTAAAATTATTTAAAAGGTTTTCCCTGATCTTATCTCTCAAAATGCCTGTCTGGTTTGATATGTGATTAAAATTGTATTTAAATTTGTTTAAAATTTAGATTAAATTTGGAAATATCAATTGAGTCAGTATTAACATAATTTAATCTTAAAATAATATGTTCAAATCCATTTCTGAGTTAAGGCCATGTGGATGGAGGGTCCTAAAATTAAATATAAATTCTGCCTCTTTCTTAAGTAAAATATTCTGAATATTACCTCCTCTGATTCCCAAACTGATTTCTTTAATGCCCCAATATTTAAAATCTTTAAGGTTTCCACCATGTATATCTTTAAAATGGGTGTATAATTTTGTTTCTGTGGATCCATGTTCAATTTTCAAAATGTGTTCTCGGATTCTATCCCTTAAAATTCTACCTGTCTGACCAAAATATAATAGCCCACAAGAACATTTGATGCAATAAATAGTGTTTGTATTGGAGCATCTGATCAGTTGATTGATCTTGAATTTAAAACCAGTGTTTTGTGACATTATTTCCTTGCTCTTATGGCTATATTTACAGGATTTACAAGTATTACATGGAAAGAAACCGTGAATCCCCAATCCTCTTAAATCTCTATCTGCTGTGATCCGTTTAGGTTCTTTATATTCGCTTTTAGACAATATACATTTTAAATTTCTAGCTTTCTTGAAGATGATGTCAGGTTGATTCTTCACTTTATTACCTAATACATGGTCCTGTTTAATCAGGTGCCAGTGTCTCCTCAAAAAAAATTTCAATTCATAATGTTGAGAGCTAAATTCAGTTATAAAAGGCACAAAGATCTCATTACAGTTAGAGATTTTATCTGTATTTTTCTTACGTTTACTAGATAGTAAAACTTCCCTTTCCATTTTAGCCACTTCTTGTTGGGTGTTAGTCAAATGTTTATTGTCATAGCCTTTTTCTATGAATCTCCCTGTTAATACTTCCGATTGGGCCTGATAACTTTCTTTGGTTGAGCAATTTTTTCTAATCCTCATATACTGGCTTTTTGGAATATTCAGTTTCCAACGATCCAAATGGCAACTGTCTGAGTGAATGTAGTTATTGGCGTCTATGCTTTTAAAATAGGTCTTTGTGTGAATCTTGTTTTCAACAATTTCTATTTCGACATCGAGAAAGCTCAATTTATGGCAGCTATATTCATGTGTAAATGATAGACCTAATGTATTAGTATTTAGGTCTGTTAAAAATGTCTCTAATAATTCCAAATCTCCCCTCCATATAATGAATGTCATCTATAAATCTGCAATAGAGCACAAGGTTCGCCTCCCATGGGCCATCAAATATATACATATTTTCAAAGTGGCCCATGAATAAATTTGCGTAACTGGGGGCGAACCTTGTGCCCATTGCCGTGCCCTTAACTTGCAAGTATATATCATTATTAAACAAAAAACTATTGTTATGCAATATAAAGCGAATACAATCCAATATAAATCTATTCTGTGCTTTGGGTAATTCTAGATCCTGATCTAAAAATGATTTTATTGCTCCTATACCTTTCTCATGGGAGATATTGGTATAGAGTGAGTTCACATCACACGTGACCAGTATGTAATTTTCTCTCCAGGTTAGATCCTTAATCTTATTTTAAAAATGAGTAGAATCCCTAAGATAAGCTGGTAGGTTAAGAACATATTTCTGCAAGAAAAAATCTATATATTGGGATAGGCCTGATGTAAGGGACCCTATCCCAGAGATAATGGGGCGACCGGGTGGGTTATTTAAATCTTTGTGTATTTTTGGGAGAAAATAGAAAGTTGGAGTTTTGGGGTATAGTATATTTAAAAAATTAAGTTCAGACTCATTGATAATTCCCAATTCTTTGGCTTTTGCAAGTAACCCCTCTAATTTACTTTGTTGTTTCTTTAAAGGGTTTAGTTTAAGTTTATTATAAGTTGTTTTATCCTGTAATATTCTGTTAGCTTCATTCACATAGTAGATTCGATCCATAATAACGATCCCTCCACCTTTATCAGCTGGTTTCACTATTATCTCTGTGTTATTCTGTAATTCCTTAAGTGTCTCTACTTCTTTCCTACTTAGGTTTTTCTTTATTGGTTTATTCTGGTCTAATAATTCTAAATCCTTTTTGATATTCTGTTCGAACAATTTTATGTGTTCACTTTTTTCTTGTGTAGGGTAAAAAGTGGATTTAGCTTTTAGTTCTGTATGAATATAATTATTCTGTATCCTTCTGTCTTGTATGGGATTCTTTAAAAAATGTCTTTTTAGCGTTAATTTTCTGATATATTGATTAATATTGATTAAGGTTTCAAACTTATTAAGTTTACAAGATGGTGCAAAACTTAGGCCTTTTTCCAGTACTTTTTCTTGTTTTTCGTTTAGAGTTATTTTACTCAGATTAAATATACCCACTTTCTTGACATTTTTTTATCTCACTTACTGCCTCTTTATTGTTTTGTTTAGAGGTTCCTCTCCCTCTTCTACCTCTAGCCTTCTTTTTCCTTGTGCCAATCTTGGTGGTTTTGGGGCCTCTAGAAAATCTCTTGAAGTCCCCGCAATCGCGGGGGCATCCTCTAAAAAATTTCTGCTATGTGTACTTTTCTCCTGCATATTGGAATGTAATTGTTCTCTATGATGAAATGTTCTCTGTGGACTAAAATTTTGATCTAGTGGTGCAAACCTATTTTGTAGTGGAATTCTCCAATTTTGATGGTCATTATATTGATCTCTTTGATGATCTTTATAGTTGTTTTGACGTTGCATATAGTAATTTCCAGATGTGTTATGTGATCGTCTATATTGGTCACCTGATGTATTATCAAATTGTCTATTATTATAATGACTGTCTGATTGTCTGTTGTCATTCTGTCTATAATTATAATTGTTTTTATATCGATTGTATTGGTCAAATTGTCTATTATCATTATATCCATAGTAATTTGTCCTATTGTGATATTTATTATAATGCCAATTTGGATAATCTCTTTGATTATATTTTCTATTATATCCACCCTCATTTCTATATCCATTGTATTCTCTCTGTGGGGATCTATACGGTCTATTGTACCAATTGTCATTATTGTTCCTTATCAGTGTTTTTACATCCAAAAAATCAGGTCCCTGATTCCATTGTTCTCTATTAAAATTATCATAATTAAAATCAGAATCTTTCCTAGGCTTAAAATGTCTGTTTGAGTCTTTAGATCTATTTTGATTTTGAAAATTTTCATTCTGTCTATCTTTTGAATGATTATGTTGATTAGTTTGAGTTCTGTTATTTGTCTTTTTCTTACAAAATATATGTGATAATTCCTTCCTAGAATTATCTATATTACTGTTATCATTAATAATTTCTTCAATGTTATTATCTTGGTCTATTTGGTCTGAACTCTGTATGGTGTCTTCATTTTTCTTATAATCTATAACATCTCTCTTGAATTTGGAATTTTTTTGTAGGATAATGTTACCTTTAAGTTCCGAAATTCTTTCTATTATTTCTGTCTGTAAAATCTTATATTCTTCACCATATTTTGTTTGATTTAGTTTATTTTTAACTGTTTCAATATCATTTTTAACCTCTGTTAGTTGTAGATTTCTAGCTTTAATTATAATTTTCATGAGGGTTAGAGATGCTGATTCTAGAGCTTCAAACCATTCTATTTGAAGTGTGTCTGGTAGTGGGAAGGTGCAGTCTTTCTTAAGCCTAAGGCCTCTTGGTACCATTTTTAAATCTAGATAGTTTTGTATATATTTAATTTCTAGAGTATGTTTAATCTCTTTAGAGAGATTGTTCTCTAAATCTATGTGAACATTCTCTATATTTTCTAATCCT